>NW_028297109.1:1273996-1323996 GCF_055798465.1 Pogonomyrmex barbatus
CTCACGGCCCTTCGGTGCAAGAGAGGATATTTCTATTCTCTTCAGCCAATCCAACGTTGCCGAGTGCCGAGTGCACATGTACGTGTCTCGTCTTTTGTGTGCGTGCCTCGCACACGTGAACCCGCCGCGGTATGGTCAAAACAATTAGAATCGAGACAGAACGTGACACGAAGTTACGTGCTCGGAAAAAAGCGCTCTTTTTATAATTATTTTATCCACAATTATATTCTTATAATTAGTGCAATGGTGAAAAGTGTTTCGTCAATGTCAGAAGCGTCTATTTGGATGGTACTGATAAAAATTATAATCAGAAACGTCTGTTCTGACGGTACTTGCAAAATAAAATGAATGCCAGAAGCGTCAGTTCTGATAGTACTGGGTTATTACAAATAAATTATATGTAAACAATCAGAGAGACAAGAAAGAAATTATCAATTGCATTCTCATGAGAATGAAGAAGTCCATTCTATATTTCATATAACAGTATGATTCAAATAATAAAAATCAGAAACGTCTATTTGGACGGTACTGATAAAAATTATAATCAGAAGCGTCTGTTCTGACGATACTTGCAAAATATGTGTCAGAAGTGTCAGGTCTGACAATACTGGTTATTACAAATAAATTATTTGTAAACAATCGGAGAGACAAGAAAAAAGTTATCAATTGCATTTTTATGAGAATGAAGAAACCCATTCGATATTTTATATTACAGTATGATTCGAATAATAAAAATCAGAAGCGTCTATTTGGACGGTACTGATAAAAATTATAATCAGAAGCGTCTGTTCTGACAGTACTTGCAAAATGAATGCCAGAAGCGTCAGTTCTGAGTACTAGTTATTACAAATAAATTATTTGCAAACAAAGAGACAAGAAAAAAATTATCAATTGCATTCTCATGAAAATGAAGAAGTCCATTCTATATTTCATATCACAGTAGGATTCCAATAATAAAAATTAGAAGCATCTATTTGGACGATACCGATTATTACAAATGCATTATTTGTAAATAATTGGACACACACACACACACACACACACACACACACACGCACGCGCGCGCGCACACACACACACACACACACACACACACACACACACGCACGCACGCACGCACGCACACACATAGCAGACAGACACACACGTACACACACACACACGCGCGCGCGCGCACACACACACACACATGTATACTGAAAGAATATGCAATGTTATCGCAAAATCTTTTAAAATTATATATATGTTTGTACTAGATATCGTAGATAATTAATCAATAGCAATAGTACAAATAGTTCCATGTCTTTCTATATATATAGCAAAAAGTCACTTCACCACATATGTGCGTATATACATGTTCTCTTTGAGAAAAATACATGTAGTGTATTCTTCCTTTGTGTTCTGATTCTTATAAGGATATTAAACATAGCGAACGTCGTGAAGAATGACTACTGCATTGACAATACATGTATATAATATATACATGTGTTTTCATTTATTTAGTAAAATGATAAAAAAGAATATGACAGTAAACGGAATTAGTCATGTCAATAATATCGACTTTTTAAATTGTCGATCGTTACCGACATTTCTTTAATTCCGTTTAGATGGCATTAGCGGAAAGCCGTCGGAGTTCGTCCTTCGCTTTATGATCCCCTTAAATTCCCGAAAGAAAAATGCCTTCCCCTTACAGTATTACATTTTCGCGCCGAGCCCTGCGTTATTCCGCTGCAAAGCTCGGTGAGCCCGAGTTTCCCTTCCTTGAATTAACTAAACTAAAGGACACTCCGGAAGTGCCCCTTAACTCCACATTGCCAGCATTCGTTGGCTCCTCCTTTAGTACTGACAGTTTCCTTTTGTTTCCTCTTAAAATTATTAAATTTCTCGCGATTTTGCTTGTAATCACATACGTAAATTTCTCCTTTGTTTAAAAAGTTCCGTTCATGTTCCGACCTCAAAACTAATTTTCCACATTCGGTCCCTCTCCTGAAATTTGGGAAAACTATTTTCTTTAATAATTTTTACCGCCATGGCTCTTTCCACAGCGTACCTTCTATTTGAAGGGTCTGTTTAATAAAACCGTCTGCCATCGCAACAATAAATTGCGAGCATGCAATTTTATCCTGTATGCCAGGCGAGCATTCCGGATAGGCTAAACAAGACAAACACTCCAAGTCCGAGTCAAATGTAGCCAAATCTTCCCCGAATTTCTGTTTTCGATTTATAAACTGCATATAGTAATTTTGTACCGAGTTTTCCCCAAAACATAACTCTAACCTCCGAAACTAATTCGCTATATTGCGAATTTTCCAATTCCGTTCCCCCGCCCCCTCTAAAACCGAACGCGCTTTCCCTCTTAAACAGGAAGCTAATACAATCACTTTCTTCGAATTTCCTCATCTATTGGCCCGAGCGATTAATTCAAACTGAAATAAAAATTCTTGCAAAGAAACACTTCCGTCATATGTGTCAGGCTTTAATTTTAAACCGAAACCGAGACTTAAAATTGGATTTGACTGGCCTGGTTTGAGTAGTTCATGCTCCTCGGACTGCCGCACCGATTCTTCCTGCTTGCCGCTCCGCATGCTCCTCTCTAAGAAGGCGAAGCTTCTCCATAGTCATACGGAGAACTATCTCCAGGCTTGGAGTCGTTTCCAGTTCCTCCGCACGCGGTAACGCTCTCTTCCGTGGATAACCCGTCTTCCCGATGTTCTTTCTTGTCTCACTTCCGTCGCTAAATCCTTCCCCGTCAATCCTGCTTGACGCTCTGCCATGTTTGTCAATCCCGGACGAGTCCTCAAAAATGTCGCACTTCCGCGGCGGTCACTCGCACAACACTTACTCGCGCGTCACGCGGAAATAAACAGAAGCCGTTTACAAAACAATTCAGAACTTTAATAAGCACAACAACTAAATACACAGGTCGTGATACAATCTCGCGCTTGCAATTCGCGCGTCTCCTCTCAAACCCGTCTCACAATTCTCTCCGTCGAATCTCTCAAATCAATTAATCCATAAACATAAACAACGGCGCGTTGGCAAGAAATGATCTTCAAGTTGGAAATCGATATGAGGGTAACGTCGAGCGGAACACCATTCGGTAACAATATACAATCAAATACGAATAAGATACATCAAATCAGATACATGCAATAAGATACATGCAATAAATTTTTAATTTATTTAAGTATATATAATAAAATTTTTAATTTATCTAAGTATATATTCTCAATTTTTATTATAAAGTAATCATCAAAGGATCTAAAATCTCCAATTAAGCTCTGTATATGATCCATAAAAGTTTCATAAAACATCTGTAATTCATCATACAAATAAGACACATAAGACGTTTAATGGAGGTTTGGTAGAGCTCCATTAGAGCTCCATCATGGAGATAGTATAGGTTTCTATTAGAGATTTATCTGACTTTCACCATAGAGATAGATGTCGTATGGAGGTCGTGGAAGTTATGTGGATCTCTAATGGATGTCATGTTCCGTGTGAGACCATCCACCGTGAAGGTTCGCTGGACAGCTAATAGACGTTCACGATGGAAGTTGACTAAGTTGTTTTCATTGGTATATAAGCGAAATCAATCAAAATTTAAACATGCACTTATTATTTACGTATTTGTATGTATACGCTTGATGCAAGATGTAATTGTTCAATAAGATAGTATATTAATGAAGTGTAGTACCTGAGAATGAAATAGTACATTATATAAAATGTACAATGTACAATGTTTGATACATTGTACATTAATACATTATTTAATACGTTATATAAAAATTAAAAAAATGGTATAATTTATATCTTTAAAAAGCTTTTTATAACTTATTTGTGCTGTGAATAAAAAATATATTTATTTTATCATTAGTAAAATAATTAAAAATTATTCTAAAATAAGAGATAAAAAGAAAATAATAGAAACATTATTTTTCAAAATTTTTTAAGAATAACAATGTCACAATTTAAATATTTACGAAACAGAATTTGCTTGATTTCTGTTGTTAATTTGCCAACAAGTTATGTTAGCAGACCTTATTCAATTTCTGCTGCTTTTTTGCCGTCACATTACGACGGGACACTGTGCTCGATTTCTGCTCCGTTTGTACCGACACAGCTGATAAAGCAGATCACGCCATATATCTGCCGCAATTTTGCCGTCACGTCGTGATGGCACACTGTGCTCGATTTCTGCTGCGTTTCGTTTCTGCTGCTTGACTTTCGTCACTTAATGCTATCAGAATCTCTCGCTGGACTACACATGGCTCACACGCCATGTATAGTGCTCTTCATGATTTTGCCGACGCATCGACTAAAGCCTTTGCTGCCGTAGTGTACCTTCGTATCGTTCATGTCAACGGTTCGATTAGTGTGTCTCTTTTTACCGCTAAATCAAAGATAGCATCACTTAAAACAATAAGCGTTCCTCGCCTCGAACTGTCAGCTGCACATCTTCTGGCGCGATTGATTCGTTTCACAAGAGATGCTCTCCAGCTTCCGAATATCGAGAGTCATTGCTGACTCTACAATTACATTAGCCTGGCTAAATCAATCTCTTTCCTACTGAAAAACTTTTGCAGCCAATCGTGTTTCTGCTATTCAATCCATTCTTCCGAATACTTTATGGCGACATGTTTCGACATTATCAAATCCTACCAATTGCGCTTCGCGTGATCTAACTCCCGATTATCTAAAGGAGCACAGCTTGTGGTGCCATCGTGGCTGCAGCGTTCGCAAGAATATTGGCCGAATTCGTGCCTTGCCATAGACAGCCATCTCGAAGTGCGTGGGAATCACTCCGTTTGCCTCCTAACTGCTACTTCAAGTTGAGACTCCCGTCTCGTTTCTCGTTGTGGCCAAAATTGCTAAAAGTCACCGCCTATCTTTATCGTTTTTGCCCTCGAAATCGATCCGCCAACCCACTTTCTTCAATTCGGCAACGCTACAACTGGAAGAAATTCAAAAAACGAAACTATACTAGCTAAAGACAATGCAGTCAGATATGTTTCCGAATGAGATTTCGGTGTTGAAGCATCAACGTGTGCTACTAAAGAATAGTTCGCTGTCATCTCAGCCCATATTTGAACAGTGACGGACTCTTCCGTGTTGAAGGAAGACTTCGACATGCTAATCTTCCGAGGACAACGAAGAATCCTATCGTTCTCCGTTCGCATCCGCTCTTGACGCTTATCATCGAGCATCATCATTTGAGAACATTGCATGCCGAATCACAACTTACACTCGCGTCGTTACGGAGTGAATTTTGGATCCTCCGCTCGCGTGCTACCGTTCGTTCCGTTTTATATAAATGCATTCCATGTGCGCGCGAAAGAGCCGCAGTGCCTTGAACAAATGGTTGATCTACCAGATGTTCGAGTTAATCGCACAATTCGAGCCTTCGTACATGCGTTGATTATGCAGGACCGATCGTGGCCTCTGCTCCAGGCCGAGGTCATGTCACAGAAGGTCTACATTGCGTTATTCGTATGTTTAACAACCAAGGCCATTCACTTGGAACTTGTTAGCGATTATATAATAGTTCGTCCGCTTTTCTCGCCGCGTATTACCGTTTTGTTTTCCGCCGAGGGTTGCCGCGCTCAATGTACTCGGACAACGGACTACCTTTCAAGATGCTGATCAAAAATTATCCGAGGCGTATAGCAAGGCAGTTCGCAATCCAAACTTTCTAAATCGTCTCGCGAAAGTTAGGACGGCGTGGCATTTTTTATCTCCTGGAGCACCGCATTTCGGCGGCTTGGGAAGTCGGTGTTCGTAGTGTAAAACATCATCTCAAACGATCGGCCTTCACACATTCACATTTGAAGAAATGTCCATGCTGCTCTGTCGTGTCGAGGCTTCGCTTAATTCTCATTCAATCATTGCCATTTCCGAGAATCTTGACGATTACCGAGCGTTAACTCCCGGTCATTTTCTTATTGAAGTTCCTCTTATTGCTCCTCCCGAACCTAGCGTGCTTGAATTGAACGAAAATAGATTATCGATGGCAATTAATCCAGTCTAACTGAAGATCTTTGGAAGTCCTGGTCAAGCGACTACTTGCATATCCTTCAGCGCCTAAAATGGCACTTTGTACAACGACTGACCAAAATGCGAATCGTCCTGCTGCGTAATTCGTTGGCTCCAGCGAGTCATTAGGAGTTCGGTCGCATTATCGCTTGCCATTCTAGAGATGACGGGAACTAACCCGTGTGGTGACTGTTAAGATCAACTGATCCGAATATAAACATCCAATTACAAAATTGTGCTTCCTTCTCGTGGATATCAACGTAGAAAATTCAAATGTTTCCGTCACGGCGAGCGGAAGCGCTCCATAACTTAGACATGTCGTATTCATTGTAGTTTCCGATTAAAATTAATTTATCGTTGTATCACATTCATATTATGTTATATCGTACCTAATTGTTGCATTAAAACTATTGTCAAATTCCACTACCGTTACTGTTGTATTAGAAACCATTTTGAATGTATGCATTTGAGGTGGGCGATATGTTTAGGAATAGAATAGTTTAAATTGAAATTGCCGTCGATTCTTTATATTTATCTCGCGGATCGCCCGTTATACGTTCGAGCGAGGTGTACATCACGCGTATCTGGCATGGGATACACGCGGTAAACACATGCTCCGTAGAATTCGCGACGTGATGCACCTCCGCAATCCTCGAAATTAGGACGAGAGAACATTGTTCGTCGCGCACAACTCGCGTTCGCTTCTCGCTCCCTATCGCTAAACATAGTTCGATAGCGTTTTCCATTTCGATATCGCTTTTACTGTCGTCTCGTATTCCGAACAAAATTAATGATCGTCGCCGCAATTGTCATGAGACGTGAAGTGACTTCGTGAAAAGTGTACACGAAGGCCAACTAACCAAGAATTAGTCAAGAACCATAATTTGAAACGATCGCATAAGAAGATTTCCAATTCTTTTATTGTCATTTTCTCGAAGATCTCTGTTGATTAACGCGAGAAGATTTCCGATATTCGTGCACGAACCGTTCTATATTTCGACTGCTGAAGTTAGCGACAGCCATATCGCTCTTCTCGACCATTCATTGTATGCGTGGTGAATAAATCATATTTTTTTAAAATAACGGAATTGTTCGATCCACTACCTTCCCACCTTGGTACATGGCTCTTTCATATAAGGCGGCTAGCCATCCGCGAATAGAAATCGAGCAAATGCTGTTTTGTAAATATTTAAATTGTTATTACAAAAAAATTTTGAAAAATGACTTTATTATTTTTTCTATATCTTATTTTAGAAGAATAATTTTTAATTATTTTATTAATGATGAAATTAATATATTTTTTTATAGCACAAATAAGCTATAAAAAGCTTCTTAAAGATATAAAGTTATGATTCTTTTGATTCTTATATAACGTATCAAATAATATCAAACATTTTGTGTAATGTATTATTTCCCAGGTACTTTGTCAACTACCTTGTTGGACAATTATGTCTTGCATCAAGTGCATATATAAAAATACGTAAATCATACATGCATGTTTAAATGTATATGATTTCGCTTATATAAAAACTTTGATAAATTTTGCATGCGAGAAACGGACACAACCTAGCGTTAGTTTTCTAATTATTTTGTTTAGTGACAGATCCAGAGTTTTGTACGATTTTTGTTGTCGATTTGCTGGCAGATTATGCCAGCAGACCTTATTTGATTTCTGTTACAATTTTGCCGCCACGACGTGACGGCACAATGTGCTCGATTTTTGCTGCTTTCTGCTGACACAGTTGATAAAGTAGATCGCCATATACCTACTGCAATTTTGTCGTCATATCGTAGTAGCATATTGTGCTCGATTTCTGCTGCGTTTCTGCTAACATACTGATAAAGCAGCTTATGTTGCATTTTTGCTGTCACAGTGTGAAAGAATAAATATGCCAGATATTTATTACATTTTTGCAACATGTCTTGACGGCATATTATGCTAAATTTTAGAGTATTTTTTGTTGAATATTGTGGCAATACAAAATGCTTGAATTTTGATGTATTTATAACAACAAGCTTTGTTCAATTTTTACAGCATTTTTACAGCATATTATGATGCAGAGTTTTGGTCGATATATGCTGCATTTTTGCTGGCAATATCTGTTATATCAGCTGGATTACTGCTCAATTTTTGCCGGCATAGCATAATAACAACTTCGCAATTTTTGCTTTTGGCACGTTTGTTAACTAGGTACTTTTTTGTTTTCTTAAATAATATTATATAAAATATTATATAAAATAATAATATTAAATAATATTATATAAAATAATATTATATAAAACGTTAAATATAATTATTAGAAATATCTTTGTATATATTTTTTATATTTTTCGCATATATTTCATATTTTACAAGAAAACAATATTTACCCAGTGAACAGAATATCTAAAATCAACTTTATAAAATAACCTCAAGATATCTTTCAGAGTTTTTTATGAGATATCTTAAAGATGTTTCTTAAAGAATTCTTAAAAATATCTTAAAGTTGTTTTATGTGTCGGTTTTAGATTCATCTGCTCATTGGGTATAAATTTTGAGATTATAAGAAAAGTGCCTAAAAAGTGCCTTATTAAGATAGCCAAACGATATCTGATAAAATGTCTAAAAAGTGTCTTATAAGACATCCAAAAGTTGTCTTATTAAATATTGCATATATATTACTTGTATTGCGTACATCTTGCATTCATATAGTATAAATATTTATATATTAATGAAGTGATTCTCGGTAATAAATATAATGTGATAAATAGGCCAATGAGAATCAGCGCTGTTTACAGTGCGCAATTGACATTCTTTATTATAACTTAAATATATAATACATACGTTTCGACTCTAGTTTGAGTCATCTTCAATGAATACAAAACAAAGATAAGATACTGCGTTCATTCGATGCGCTCACCGACGTTAAAATCATTAATTATAATTATTATGACCGCACATATATGTCATCCTTAAAGGACGAGACCGTCTTTAAAGGGATTGTCAATTATCAGAAATATCAAATTAATTATTATTATTTAAGTTACAGATTTATTACAATGTTTGATCACGGTTTTTCTAATGATATGATTTATTTTATTATATGTAAAATAATACATAGGAATAAATACAAAATAAATAGAAAAATATTATTTATTAGTTATTATTAATTTATATCACGCGAATGTTGTCACTTATGACATATTACATGTGACAGCTGTGACAGTTCGATGCGTATTGCATTTCCACATATTTTTTTATTATGCTGTTATTATTCCCGTAATTAATTAATAGCACACGCATAAAAAGGTAAAAATAGGAAACAATTGCAACAATGAACGTGGAATTACATCAATTCGCAAAATAGAATTGATGTTTGAAAACACCTTTGCTACTGTGCAATGTGCCGTGCCTGAGCGCACGATTTCAGACAATTGGATTAGTCAACTTTAAACCCTTATAAATTGAAAACTATAGCCACGACATTTTGGTATTAGATTTTTCATCTCGAAATGATCTTAGGAATTTGCTATTAACGGGTGTAAGTCTGGGACACCCTGTATATGCTATTTTTTGGGACACCCTATACATACATATATATATATATATATATATATATATATATATATATATATAAGAGTGATTCAGAATAACACGTTTGTCCTTAAAATGTCATATTCTTGAATCGATTCTAAGATGATTTTTCCTCTATCAAATTTTTATCAGAAGTTTAGTCTTTAAATTATAAGGGAAAACAGTTCGTACAGAAGATAGGCAGAGGTGGTGCAACTCAGCGGGCGTCCGACGCGGGTGATTGTGCGTGATGCATGTGCGTGTGCGTGCATCTGCGCACGCATGCACGTGTAATAAGATGCAAGCATGCATGTGTTGCATGTATCAATACTCGCTTATCTTCTGTATGCGGTCCGTAATTTGCGAACTGTTTTCTCTTAATCGGTAGCGATTAATAGTGATGGACCGATAGATTTGAATTTTTATAAATCAATCGAGTGCGTGAGTATTGATATAATTCAAGAAAGAAAAATTTTGATTTATTCGGTGTGGATTCGTCGCATGGAAAAAAGTTGCTATCACAGCGAGTGAAATTATCTGTCTGTTTTTTGCAAGGTACGAAGACATCGAATTTTTACAAAGTAAGTGTGTGCATGCATGTGCGTGTGCGTGCGTGTATGTGTGCATGCATACGTGCGAGCGCGAATGTGCATGTATGTTTGTGTTTCGTAGCAAAGCAGAAGCTGATCCAGTGTGTCCCACGTGTCGGACGGTGAGTTGCGCCGTCCCTCTCTATCTTCTATACTCAGCTTGTAATTGATAAACTATTTCTGCTTATAATTTAAAAACTAAGTTTCGAATAAAATTTTGGTAAAGGAAAAATTATCTTAGAATAAAATCAGGAATACGCTCCTTTAAGGACAAACGGTTGTTCTGAATCATCCTTATGTAGGGTGTTCCAAAAAAAAATGATCAAGCCATCATATGCAGATGGAGCGGACTAAACTGAATCAAAAAGTCCTGTACTATTTTGCGATTTTCATAATAGTTAACGAGTTATTAATTTATGAGAATAGTCAAATTACAAACGCGCGGTGAGATAGAACCATCCAGTAAGACACGCGTTCGCCGTTGCGTGGATTACGCTAGGCGCACGTAACGTACGTAGATGAAAGCGTAGCCAATGCCGCTTGTAATCAACAATTCTACGCATGCCTAGCGACGGCGAACGCGTGTCTCACTGGGCGGTCCTATTTCATCGTGCGTTTGCAATTTGACTATTTTGATAAATTAATAACTTGTTAACTATTGCGAAAATCACAAAATAGTACAGGACTTTTCGATTCAGTTTAGTCTGCTTTACTTGTATATGACCACTTGATCATTTTTTTGGGAACGCCCTGTATATGGTATTATTTTAATTAAGTTAACGATATATTGTGTAAAATCTTATGTAAATGTTTAGCTGCATAAATAGTTATGAAGAATTAAAAAATTTTTATCCTGTATATTTGTCTTAACACTATGTTTAAATTAATTTAAATCCTTAAAATGTAGTGTTAACAAATTAACGTTAATCACTTTCTTCAACTTAAAAGAATTTCTTTATTATGCTAAGCAAACTTATGACTTTAAAAATTATTGGGTGAGGAACATTGCGATATATGATAATATTTTTAATAATTTAATTGATAAATGAAATATTTTACATAAATATAATTATATAATTTTACATAAGTAATTATATAATTTTACATAAGTGTGAAATAGATACGACGCGTCGTTGGTTGATGATGGCACCTATATTTTACGTCTCACCAAATACGCGTATTTTCTCGTTTCGTTGTTATTTCTTGATGTATCGATACCAATAATAATATTAATTAGAATTAAATATAGCGTGGATATAATAATAACCATATATACTGTATATATTTGGAGACTAAATACTAAAGTAATTGTAAATTCTGTCATATAAATGGAAACGAGTTGTTTCCTAGTTGCATCTTTACACAGATACATCTCTAATAAATGAAGAATGTCATATCTTTGAACATTTCAAATACAAAGACGCATAAAACTTTGATTGTTGTTATTTAGTTGTAAATACAACTTTATCAACGGCAAAAAATTAAATTTGTTAACTACAGAGGAATAATATTAGTAGTATTTCGGAGCGACAAAATTGAAATAAAAAGAGAATTGCCTGTACAATGAACATTGGGTAAACATTTTCCGAAGGCTCTCATAAAATTTCCAAAGAGAAAAGCACTTCTCCAAAATCAGATTAGCACTCCATTGACACTATCTGATTTTATTTTTGAAAATTTTAGTTTTTATGTATATAATTATTGATATATAACTCTCGATTTTATACAGGACCAATTAATAGATACGATTGTCATTACTTGATTTGAAGAGTCAGAGGTTACATTGATTAAATGTATAATGTTCGAAAAAAAAAGAATAAAGAATAAAATTATAAATGCGGATAAAACCAATATGAGATATCTCCGACTATTTTATAATAAAAATTTTATAATAAAAAATTCATAATTATATGTAAAGTTTAGAAATGCTTATTCAAATAACTTTTTAGCATAATGCCAAATGCGGAAAAAGTACTCGTCTTTCCTAAGTAATCTCGCTCTCGCATATGAATGTATATCGGCATCCATATTGTGTTCTCGTAACCATGAACTTGTGTTTTCTGTGCTAAAGCTGATTGATGCGGTTTCACCTTTATCCATAGCCTCTGCAATTGGTTCCACGTACGATAGTTCTGTCAATGAAACAAATTCAGTATTTTAGTATCGGACATTTAAAATGATAATTTTAATCCCTCTCTTTAGAGGTTAAAGCGATGTGATAATAAAATAATGAGATAATGAGAAATAAGATAATGAGATCTTCTACAAATAATAAAAAAATTGAAGCTAATGTAATAAAAAATGGCAAATCATACCCGAGGTCGGTACAATCTTAAAAGATTCTTCCGATTCCAAATGATCGCTGAATCCGATCTCGTTTCGTGCAAAGATTCTCACAAGGTATTCATGATTCTCTTGTAAGTCTCTAATGTTAAGTTTTTGAATGTCTGCACTAACTCTTCCCACTTCCATCCACATAGTTTTCTTTGCATCTCTGATAGCGATTTTATAACCCTCTAGGGATGCACCGCCATCTGATTCAGGTCTACCCCATTCGATTACCATTGTGTTAGCCGCAATTTGTCTCATCTCTAACGGAGCAGTAGGTGGTGACGGAATAGCTACAAACGATTTAAAAAAACAAGTTGTCATATTAATTGTGTCATTTTATTTATATTACATGTCATATAGAATAACTTGCATGGTGTCAATAAATACACACACACACACACACACACACACACACACACACACACACACACACACACACACACACCGCACGCACGCACGCATGTATGCACGCATATACACACGCGCGCGTGTGTGAAAACAAGTGACTTACTGGCATGAGTTTTTAAGGTAATCGGCTCGGAATTGGTCGGTACGCTAAGACCCACGCTATTTTCAGCAAAAACTCTAAAAATAAATTCACTTTCCTTCAAGTTTTCAACACAATATTGATGTGTTGTAGCGTCTAGAGTAACAACTTTGGTCCACTTAGCGCCTTTCCCGATTAATGGTCTTTTCTCAATCACATAGCCTGTCACATTAAGAAAATAATATTTAATCAATAACAAGAGATACCATGTTGTAAGAATTGTATTCTCTTTGCAGATATTGTCACCTGTCAATTCTGATCCTCCTGTTGTAATTGGTGGTGACCAATTGAGAGTGATACTCTTGCTGGTGACATTTATCGCTCGGACATTTAGAGGACACGAAGGTGGTGCTAAAAAATGAATTATGGTACAATACATGCATATATATATACATACACAAAATACACACACACACACATACACACACACACACATTTATATATACATAGTATATACAAATATCAGAGTTTATATGTTAAACTTATGCAGTTATATTTTATAAAAAAATTATAGAAAGCACAAGATATGAGTTGGATGTAAGGAATAAGTTGAAGACACAAGAAACTTACTCTTAACGATGATCATTTTGGTTGAGGGAAATATGCCTAATAGCGCATATATGTTATTTTCTGTAAGCTTTACTATTTCTGAATAAAAGCAGAAGCAAAAGCCAATATGTTAATAATTAAATGACATATCGGGAATTAATCAAAATCAGTAATAAGTTAATTTCATAAGCTGAGATCTATTTAAAGATTTATTAATGAACTCACTTGGTCGTTTACCGGTTATAATTGCTTCTTCTGTTATATACGGAGGACCAATACCAACACTGTTTTTGGCTGTTATTCGAAAATTGTACGATGTGTCCGTTTTTAGATCAGTTACAGTAACATTAGTAATGTCTCCTTTTGTACTCGCAATCTAAAAAATCATCATAGATAAAAATTAGCAAACATACTTTTGGTGGTGCGGTGTATTAAGTAATTAAGTAAATCATACTACTAACTTTTTGCCAAGTTTTTTTCGATATTTCTTTTATTTCAATAATGTAATCTGTAATAGGAGTACCGCCATCATTCTCTGGTGGTTCCCATTTTAATGTGAATGACATTTTCGTCATTCCAGAAACTTGGAGTGGTCCTTTTGGTGGTCCTGGTGTTTCTGTATCGAATAAGTAAAATATATTTATTTAAAATTATATATAACTTAACATTCTTTTATTTAATACAATTAAGATTATAATTCTTTTCTTACCAAATGAAGTTCTTGTTCTAATTGGTTCGGATTCCAAAGGATCTGATGGTCCAACTATGTTTCTAGCAACAATTCTGAATAGATAGTCAATATCTTGTTGTAATTTCTGCGCGCAGAAATTTTCGACCTCTTTGTCGACATCACCTACTTTTGTCCAATTCTTTTTACTCGCTTCGCATTTCTCGATGATATATCTTTCCAATTCCACGCCACCATCGTCTTTTGGCGGTTGCCATTCTATGGTAACGCGATCTTGTCTGATTTCTTTTACGATAACTGGTCCTTGAGGTTTGCTCGGTTTATCTACAATATGGATTGTATTAAGCATATTATTAATTTTAATTTAACTTGTAAAACACACACACACACACACACACACACACACACAACACGCACGCGCGCATATATACATACATACTACTAAGTTGATTGCTAAATCAAAGCTATTACAAGTCATCTTTGACAGATCTAAGAAATATAAAAAAAAGATATCAACCTATGACATGTAGACGATATTCCATTGACGAACTACCGGCTTCGTTCGACGCCTTCACTGTATAGATGGCTGTGTCATCTCTAACAAGCGAAGGAATCATAATGACAGATGTATTTTTCTTAGTTTCAATGAAAATGCGTTTATCAATTATCTTTTTATTATTCATTGTCCACATTATTTCCGGGTTTGGAAAACCACTAAAGTGAATTTCAACTTTCCATTTGTCGCCTACTGTTAATCTTTGGTTTCTTAAGTTTTCATCGCAGGTAATCTTTGGAGATTCTTGGATTTTTAATTGACACGATGTTTCCACCGTTCCTGCATCATTTTGGGCTTTGACTGTAAATGTAGCCGAAGAGGTTTCGGTGGTCTTCCTAATAATGTATTTAGCTACGTGATTTTCATACGTAATATCATCATCTTCGAAAACGTTGCCATCTTTCAACCTAGAAAATGATTTTCAAGGTATGTTTTGAATATATGTTTAGCTACACAGTAATTACAGAAAAAGTGAAAAAACGAAAAGTTACCATGTAATATGAGGTATTGGCACACCACCAATTACGCAAGAGAGTGTGACAGTCTCTTCTAATCCAATCACAATACTTTTAAGTGCTTCGAGAACCGTTGGTGGTTCGGATGTTGATAATTTAGAAATTTTTAAATATGGCGTATTTGGAGATGCTTCTCCTGATCCAGCTTCATTAACAGCAGTTACGCGAAAAGTATATTCTTTGTCGGTAGTCAAATTCGTCAATTTATACGTAGTTTCGTTTATTGTTTCCGTAATTTTGTTCCATCTTAAAATAAAATCATTTCTTTACTTATTAATCAAATCATAGAAATTTCAAATACACAATATTTAGATTTTATTTTTTTTTCATTGATTTGTTAAGAAGTCTAATAAATTTTGTACATTACTTACAAAATTTCTGTCTTTTCATGATATTCTAAAATATATTCTATGATTGAAGAGTGTCCATCTGAATCTGGTTTCTTCCAATGAAGAGTAATGCTGTTATCGGTTATTTCAAGAGGTTCTGGAATTCCTGGTGCTCCAGGTACCTCTGCAACGCATATATACATGTATACACACACACACACACACACACACACACACACACACACACACACACACACACACACACACACGTATATCGTACACGTATATTTTTATTATTATTTCACGAAAATGATGTTTCTTCCGGAAGATTATTCCAATATACAACAGATAAATATATAAATACTTACGCACAACAATGACGCTGATTTCTATATTCTCCTCTCCATAAGGATTAATTAGTTTTAGATTGTAATCACCAAAATCTTTTTCTTGTACAGCTCTGATCGTTAAGACGGCTGAGCATCCATCGATGGACGGAATGATTCGTTTAGATTTTTTAAGAACGTGGCCATTGACAGTCCACTCATCAATTGGAATTGGCATAGCTGTGAATTTTACAACGATGTCAATATCATCGCCTTTCATCGTTTTGTATTTTCTGAGCGTATCAGGATGAATTCTAGGCGATATTCCGACATCTGTAATAATGGACATTTATATAAAATATTATATTTGAATTATATACAAACTAGAAAATTGAAATGCGCGCCAATAAGATTGATTATGGAATTCATTATACACATGTGCGCGCTCGCATTTTTCTATATAAAATATACCTTAAGTTCTTTGGATGTTTAAAAAAAAGTTATATGTAAGAAATTTACCTTCGATTTTCAATCTAGATGATGTCTTTACATTAGCAGCTACAGCAGTATATTCACCGATGTCTTCGGTTGTACATTTTGAAACAATGAGTTTCTTGATATTTCCTTCGTCAATTATATTATATTTCGAAGATGATACATAATCGATTATTTCACCTTTCCTGTATAAATTTCATACACAATCCATTATGTATATATGTTTTGATTTTCGATTATATTATAATTATCAAAAAATGAATTTTTTTATACTTTTATATTTATAATAATGTTAATAAATAACTTACTTTAACCATGTTATTAGTATATCGGCACGAGATAATTCTATAAGAAAAATTGCATCGGTGTTGATAGGCACTAAAGTAACATCTGGCAATTTTTTAATAAAATCTACTTCAGGTTCTTCAACCGTCAGTCTAGCTGATGAAGTCTGATCGCCAACTTGACAGGAATAAACTCCTGCATCTTCTATTTCGGTGTCATAGATTTTCAATTTCTGTCTTTTACCATCGATTGACAATCGCACATGCTCGGAGAATTGCAATTCTTGACCGTCTTTGAACCAACGTACCAAAGCGTCACCTTTCGTCAGTTCTATATCAAACATTGCTTTCTCTCCTTTAGCTATAGTTATATCTTGCATTTTTATAATAATTTCTGGTGGTAATTCGACAACCGTAATTTCTGCTGTACATTCTTGATCCGGAAGAGCACACGTATATTCACCTTCGTCATGAACTGATGCATTTCTGATATAAAGTTTTCTCACGGTACCATCTTTTACAAACTCTAGTTTTTCTTTGCTTGGTATTAATAATTCGCCATCTTTTCGCCATGTAACGTCGGCTGTTTGAGATGTAATTTCAACCTCTAAAATCGCTACATCGCGTTCTTTTACCTCAAAGTCCTGTAACTTCTTAACGAATTCCGGCTTGGTAGCTTTGACAATAACATTACTAGAAGTCATTTGATTTTTGACGGTACATTTATATGTTCCTGCATCGGAAAGGCCACTCTTCTTAATAAGTAACTTGTGTAGACGTCCTTCTTGGATTATTTCACGGTGATCCATCCCGCTGATTTCTTTGTCATTATGCCACCATATTGTGGAAACAGTATGAGATGTCTCGCAATTCAATTCTAGAGTTTTATACTCATCGATTATAATCTCATTTTGCAATTTTCTTGTGAAAATGACTTTAGCAACATCTACCGTAACTTTTGCACCATGAGAGGCTTTCCCGCCTGAATTACTAGCAATACATTTATAATCTCCAGCATCAACTTCAGAGTCTGCGTTTTGAATTTGAAGCAGAATGTTTTCGCCGTCATAATTTTCTATGATATTGGCCGATTTATCAAGAGGTTTATTGTTTCTAAGCCAAGTAACCTCTGGAATGGGATTTCCAGTTACTTTGGCAACTAACGTAAAAGTACTATTTTCTGGAACGATTATTTCTTGGAAACGTTTGATAAACAATGGAGGTTCTGGGGCGTCACTTGATATTTCTGAAATTCACAAATATAAAAGAATTATTACTACAAAGAATCATTTTTATATGAAAAATTATAATTGTATTGAACGATTGACAACACAGCAATATAAAATGTACATTATATCATACCCTTAATAAACGAGATATGCTTGTCGTTCATATGTTCATAATGTTGAATGTTAGTGTTGCTTTGTGCGAAATTAACTGAAAACACATTAGTAAAGAAGCGCTTTATAAGATTACATCTGATAATAAATCAAGGATATTTTGTTGCCTGAGAAATCATTAAAATAAAATACAATTTATTTTATTTAATTAATATTAGTTAGCTATCAGAAGTAAATATTAATTATTGATTCTTATAGAGGCAAATGAAGATAATGAAAAAATAAATATGATGAGAATGAAGAAAAAGCTAAGCGTTTAAATTAGATCGCAATATGTAGTGCAATTAAAAACATTTAATTGATCTTACTCTCTACAGTCAATGTAGCTCGAGTCTCGGCTCTACCCATATTATTGACAGCTGTGACCGAATATTCTCCACTATCTTTTAATTGAGGTTGGATTAAATTTAATGAATTAATATGTCCGTCTTGTTTTGACTGCAAGCTCTTTATTGGCTTTCCGTCTTTATACCATATTATTTTCGGGGGTGGATTACCAACTATTTGAGTCGATAAAACGACAGTCTCGCCTTCTTTGACTATGTGAGATTGTAATGGTTCTAAAATTTCGGGTGGTTCGCTCTTTCCAGTTTTTACCTATCAAGAGAATATATTAATTATATTACATATATAATGCATAAAAGTGAGTTAATAATAAATATAGCTTTGTGTATTGTCGATCAACCTTTATAGGAATATCAATGGTAGCTTCACCCTCTCTGTTTTTAGCAATAATCTTGTATTTTCCTTCCTGCTTCTTTTGAATTTTGGTGATCTTTATAACACTGCAGTACATATGCATGTCGCTTTCGGTTGCAATTACAATGTTTTGTTGGTTAACTAACTGAATATCTTTATGATACCATGTTATTTCTGGTTCTGGTACGGCGACTAATCGACATTCTAATATCACATCGTCATTTTCATTAACATATTTCGCTTTTGGTTTACGAGAAAATGTAGGTGGTATACCCTCCAATATGTCCGCAAGTGATGATTCTCTGAACAGTGTAATAATAATAAAAAATAATATAATAATTATAATATACGAATTATAATACAATATAATACAAAATTATGACGAGTAGTAAATATCATGTTACTTTTACAAATTTTATATTATCAAACTAAGCTAGTTCCAACTGAAAAAAGTGATAGATGATTCTGATTACAATAGCTTTTTCAAGAGAAGTGCATACCTTGAAAGACTTTTTCTTGACAAACCCGTAACGTCTGATCCGTGATCTGATAGAGGTGCTTCGACAATAAGCTCAGTGGTACTGGATGCAAATCCTGCAGCATTTTTTGCAACACAAGTAAAAGTACCAGCATCTTCGGGAAAAACTTCCCTGATTATCAACGTAGCAACATTATCCTCGTCATAATACATTTGAAAATCAATAGATGGTTTGATAATAGCAGTCTGACGGAACCAAGTTATTTGTGGCCTTGGTACGCCTTCTACTTGACATTCGAATTGAACAGTGTAACCATCTAATGTATGAATTGGTTGCAATTTTTCAATAAATCTTGGTGCTGAAGCTTTTTCTCCAGGAGCCGGTTCTAAGAAAATACAAATATGTGTATAAGCTATCAATATTTTACAAATATTTCAAATTCTAAATTGCAAATAATCGCCTATAATAAGAGCAATATGATATATTAACTTTATATATTCTGTGTTTTATTCGATTTCTTTCTTGAGTTTTATAAATAAATACAATAATTACTTTCAAAGATTGGCAATTTATCAATCTTTTCATGCAGTTTTCGTTGCAAGTAAACAGTGTAATGTGCTTCATCTAATAAATATTGTGCTGGTACCCAACCTTTTTCTTCGGTCAAATGTTTCTTTACAAACCACCAATCCTGATTAGTATGATCTGTAAAATAAACATTAATCAAAACATTATACATAACACATTATGCATATGTATTAATTGTGTTAATATGTGTTAATTGTATGTATTAATATACGAGGGTAGTCTGAAAAGTTTTGAGCCTTAACATGAAGATGACGTTACTCGTCAAAACTATTCTAGTAGTACTATAATAGTATATGTTGTAAGAATTAGACGACCGTAAGCGGTCATGAAAGAGATTCGGAATATAAACAGTTAACAGAGAGGAGCCGTCGTGGTCGTGCAGACTAAGTGTCGGATTGGTAGACGAGGGATCCCGAGTTCAAATCCAGTCGATCTCCGTTAATTTTTTCCGAATCTAATAGATATCTTTCAATCTCAGAAGTGGGATTCAGCCCATGTTACCTCAGAGAGGATACAGCCTATGTTACCTGACAGGGAGAATTCAGTCGATTTTGTGTGTGTCGTTTGTGTGTTGTTCGAAATGAACAAAGTCGGGGAGTTAAAATACTCTAATGTCGTGTCGATCGTTCAAAAGTCGTGGAGTAAAAGTACTCCAATGTCGTGTCGATCGTTCAAAAAGTGGACGAAAAAAGTCGGGGAGTAAAAATACTCCAATGTCGATCGTTCAAAAAAGTGAACGAATTCGGGAGCAGAAGCTCCAAGTTTCGGATAAAATTCCGGTAGATGAAGACTCGGTACATTCGGGACGAATGTAATGCCAGAATGGCCGAGCTGTAAGAATTAGACGACCGTAAGCGGTCATGAAAGAGATTCGAAATATAAACAGCTAACAGAGAGGAGCCGTCGTGGTCGTGCAGACTAAGTGTCGGATTGATAAACGAGGAATCCCGAGTTCAAATCCAGTCGGTCTCCGTTAATTTTTTTCCGAATCTAATAGATATCTTTCAATGCTTTGAAAGACTTTTGTAAAAATTTCAGCCATTTTGGACGCTCAGTTGTTATTTGACAGTCGTTTGTGTCAGTCGATGTCAGTGTTTTTGTAAAAATGGAAAAATTGAATATCGTGCTGTGATTAAATTCTTACATTTGAAAGGCAATACGCCTGCGCAAATTAAAATCGAGTTGGACGCTATTTACGGGGACTCTGCCCCATCATTTGCCACCGTAAAAAGATGGGCAGCTGAATTTAAACGTGATCGTACTTGACTGATGATGAGCGTTCGGACGGTCAAAAACTGCGACCACCGCTGATCGAAAATGTTCACCAAATGGTACTGAACGACCGTCGAATCAAGATTAGAGAGATAGCAGAGGCTATGGGTATATCGAAAGAACGCGTTTGTCATATATTGACTGAAGAATTGGATATGCGCAAGCTATCCGCGCGTTGGATGCCGCGCTTGCTCACTTTGGACTAAAAACGAATTCGAATGAACATTTCCAAGAGCCTGTTGGAGCGGTTCAAGCGAAACGAGTCAGATTTTTTGCGTCGATTCATAACTATAGATGAAACTTGGATCCACCACTACACTCCAGAGACAAAAGAACAGTCAAAACAGTGGATTGCAAAGGGTGAACCTGCTCCGAAAAAGATGAAGACGGTTCCATCAGTTGGGAAGGTAATAGCGACTGTTTTTTGGGATAGTCACGGAATTGTGTGTATCGACTATCTTGAAAAAAATAAAACAATAACGGGAGCATATTACGCATCATTATTTGATAAGCTGAAGGCAGAAATTGCAAAAAAACAGCCGCATTTGAAGAAGGAGAAAGTGCTGTTCCATCAAGACAACGCACCTGCTCACACTTCGGCGGTCGCCATGGCCAAAATTCACGAACTTCGAATTGGTTGACCACCGTATTCACCAGATCTAGCCCCCAACGACTTTTTCCTGTTTCCTAAGCTTAAAGTTTCGCTTGGAGGACAGAGATTTTCATCGAACGAGGAGGTCATCGCATACGTAAACGCCTATTTTGCGGAGCAAGACGCCAACTACTATTTGGAGGGGTTAAAGAGGTTAGAGTATCGATAGGAAAAGTGTATCGACTTAAAAGGAGATTATGTTGAAAAATAAAACTATACTTGACCGAAAAAATACTTGTTTCTATGTTAGGCTCAAAATTTTTCAGACTACCTTCATATATCTTTATTAATATTAAGTCTTATAATAAACGTATTTTTACAAAAATTTTTACAAAACGTATTTTTACAAAAAAAAAATCTTACCAATGATATAGACCTTTTCTCCTTCAACTAAATTGATTGCTTCTTCCGTTTCGGCAATATAAGAACAAATTGAAAACATTGTATCACCTTCACGAACAACATATTCGAGTTCGTCAACTAAAAACATTAAATAATGATATTCAAAATAAAACATATAAAAATGTTATACAATTATATATATATATATATACAAATAGATATTAAAAAGTAGCAACAAACCTTCTTCAGATATTTCTTCTTCTTTAGTAATACTAAGAGAAGCTTGTTCTGCAATATTATACATAAATATTAAAAAAATATCGATTAAAGCACGATTACTTATAATTATAGAATAATTATTATATAGCGTAAATTTGGGATAGATACAGTGTTTATATAAGCAGCATTTATCTATTAAAAAGTCTGTATTATTTTGTTTCAAATGTGCATTAAATGTGCATTAAATGTGCACTAATTGTATAAAATAATTATTTGTTATTGTGTTAAAAGAAGTAATGCAATGACTACTACCGATATGCTTTTCATACGCAGTACATTAGCGAAAGATTTAAGAATAACGGGTAAACACGATTTTTGTAAAGAAAACGCAGCAATTGGGCAAGAGACAAGGTAAGGCAAAGCATGAGAATAAAGCGCATATACTCATCAGTAAAAGAATTAAAATAATTATTAAAACATTAATCATTTTGATAATTAAAATCATATTCTATTAATTTAATGTTACATGCTAACAGAAATTAAATATATAACAGAATGATGTAAGCGATCTTCGAACCTTCTTCATATGTAGACACACGTCTCTTGCTTTTCAATTTCAACGCCAAAGATTCAATATCGGTTTCCTCATATGAATATTTTCTATCTCGTTTTAATTGTAATTTAATATCATCTTCTTCAATTTCTTCTATAGAATATGGAGTTTTTTGTTTCCTTTTCTTTTTAAATGGTATGTTCATTTCGTCAATATCGAATTCTTCAATGCTATATTCTTCTTTATCTTCTTTTTCTGATTCATCAATGATCTCTTCAACAATTGGACTGGAATCACCTTCAATTTCTTGAACGATTTTAATTGTTTCTTCTCCGGTTTCTTCAGAATACGTAAGCGGTCGTCTTTTTGGTTTTAGGCGCACTTTACCAGACATAGAAATATCTTCTTCTTCATATGTATTTAGCGAAATTTTGAATTCTTGTTCTACATCCTCTTTTGTCCTTGTAGAACGTGGTCTAAATATTACATTTTCGACTTCAGTAACTTCTTTAATATCCGATCTAGATTTTTTCTTTGGTCGTAATTTACGTAAAGTAACATCTTCATAAATTTCTTCAATCGGTTTTGGTATTTTCTCTGGTGGTTTGCGTTTTAAAGTAACTTCTTCAATAATGTCTCCTATCTCTTTCTCTACAATAAATTTTTTAATTGTAATATCATCTCCGATTTCTTCTTTAAGAGATTCTTTCTTTGGTTTCTTTAATATCACGTTTTCGGAAATTTCTTCTGGTTCTTGTGTTTTCTCTTTTAAACTAGGTTTCTTTACAGTAATTTCAGCGGCAAAGTCTTCCGTAATGGGCTCTTTCTTTAGCTTTTTCTTTACTGTAACATCTTCAATGACTTCTTTTACATCTTCTTTCCTTTCTTCAATAATTGGTTTTTTAATTGTTATTTCGTCAGCGACTTCTTCTTTTGGAATTTCTTTTTCCGATTTCTTAAGTAGAACTTTTTCGACGACTTCTTCCGGCACTTGTTCTTTCTCCTTCGAAACAGGTTTCTGTATAATGATTTTGGCAGCTGATTCCTCCATGATAGACTTTTTCTTTGGTTTCTTTTTTAATGTGATTTCTTCAGTGACTTCTTCTACGTCCTCTTTTCTTTCTTTGACAATCGGTTTTTTGATTGTCACTTCGTCCGTGACTTCTTCCTTAGGCATCTCTTTTTTTGATTTCATTAGTACTACTTTTTCAGTAGCTTCTTCTGGCACTTGTTCTTCCTCCTTTGGAATAAGTTTCTTTACAGTGATTTCGGCAGCAAGTTCCTCCATGACGGGCTTTTTCTTTGGCTTCTTTTTTAATGTGATTTCTTCAGTGACTTCTTCTACATCTTCTTTTCTTTCCTCGATGATCGGTTTTTTTATTATTATTTCGTCTGTTACTTCTTCCTTAGGTGTTTTCTTTTTCGGTTTCTTTAATAGCACTTTTTCAGCAACTTCTTCCGGCACTTGTCCTTCGTCCTGCGAAATAGGTTTCTTTACAGTAATTTCGGCAGCAGTTTCTTCCGTAATTGGCTTTTTTCTTAGCTTCTTTTTTAATATGACTTCTTTTACATCCTCTTTTCTTTCGTCGACAATCGGTTTTTTGATTGTCACTTCGTCCGCGACTTCTTCCTTAGGTATCTCTTTTTTCGGTTTTTTTAGTAGCACTTTTTCAGCAGCTTCTTCCGGTACTTGTTCTTCTTCCTTCGAAACAGGTTTCTTTACAATAATTTCGGCAGCTGGTTCTTCTATAATTGATTTTTTCTTTGGCTTCTTCTTTAATGTGATTTCTTCAGTGATTTCTTCTACATCTTCTTTTCTTTCCTCAATGACCGGTTTTTTTATTATTATTTCGTCTGTTACTTCTTCTTTAGGTATTTTCTTTTTCGGTTTCTTTAGTAGCACTTTTTCAGCAACTTCTTCCGGCATTTGTCCTTCGTCCTGCGAAATAGGTTTCTTTACAGTAATTTCGGCAGCAGTTTCTTCCGTAATTGACTTTTTCTTTGGTTTCTTTTTTAATGTAATTTCTTCAGTGATTTCTTTTACATTCTCTTTTCTTTCTTCGACAATCGGTTTTTTGATTGTCACTTCGTCCGTGATTTCTTCCTTAGGCATCTCTTTTTTCGGTTTCTTTAGTAGCACTTTTTCAGCAGCTTCTTCCGGCACTTGTTCTTCTTCCTTCGAAACAGGTTTCTTTACAATAATTTCGGCAGCTGGTTCTTCCATAATTGATTTTTTCTTTGGCTTCTTCTTTAATGTGATTTCTTCAGTGATTTCTTCTACATCTTCTTTTCTTTCCTCAATGACCGGTTTTTTAATTATTATTTCGTCTGTTACTTCTTCCTTAGGTATTTTCTTTTTCGGTTTCTTTAGTAGCACTTTTTCAGCAACTTCTTCCGGCATTTGTCCTTCGTCCTGCGAAATAGGTTTCTTTACAGTAATTTCGGCAGCAATTTCTTCCGTAATTGACTTTTTCCTTGGTTTCTTTTTTAATGTAATTTCTTCAGTGATTTCTTTTACATCCTCTTTTCTTTCTTCGACAATCGGTTTTTTGATTGTCACTTCGTCCGCGATTTCTTCCTTAGGCATCTCTTTTTTCGGTTTCTTTAGTAGCATTTTTTCAGCAGCTTCTTCCGGCACTTGTTCTTCTTCCTTCGAAACAGGTTTCTTTACAATAATTTCAGCAGCTGGTTCTTCCATAATTGATTTTTTCTTTGGCTTCTTCTTTAATGTGATTTCTTCAGTGATTTCTTCTACATCTTCTTTTCTTTCCTCAATGACCGGTTTTTTAATTATTATTTCGTCTGTTACTTCTTCCTTAGGTATTTTCTTTTTCGGTTTCTTTAGTAGCACTTTTTCAGTAACTTCTTCCGGCATTTGTCCTTCGTCCTGCGAAATAGGTTTCTTTACAGTAATTTCGGCAGCAGTTTCTTCTGTAATTGACTTTTTCCTTGGTTTCTTTTTTAATGTAATTTCTTCAGTGATTTCTTTTACATCCTCTTTTCTTTCTTCGACAATCGGTTTTTTGATTGTCACTTTGTCCGCGACTTCTTCCTTAAGCGCTTCTTTTTTCGATTTTTTTAGTAGCACTTTTTCAATAGTTTCTTCCGGCATTTGTTCATCCTCCTTCAAAACAGATTTTTTTACAATAATTTCGGCAGCTGGTTCCTCCATAATTGGCTTTTTCTTTGGTTTCTTCTTTAAGATGATTTCTTCAGTGACTTCTTCTACATCTTCTTTTCTTTCCTCGACAACAGGTTTTTTGATCACTTCGTCCGTGATTTCCTCCTTAGGCATCTCCTTTTTTAGTTTCTTCAGTGGCATTTTTCCAGTGACTTCTTCCGACACTTTTTCTTCTTCCTTTGAAACAGGTTTCTTTACAATAATTTCGGCAACTGGTTCCTCCATAATTGGCTTTTTTCTTGGCTTCTTTTTTAATGTGATTTCTTCAGTGACTTCTTCTATATCTTCTTTTCTTTCTTCGATAACCGGTTTTTTGATTATCATTTCGTCCGTGACTTCTTTTTTAGACGTTTCTCTTTTCGGTTTTTTTAGCTGCACTTTTTCAGAAATTTCTTCCGGCACTTGTTCTTCCTCCTTCGAAACAGGCTTCTTTACAGTAATTTCAGCAGTAGGTTCCTCCGTGACTTGTTGTTCTTCAGGAATTTCTTTTGACATAATTCTATCCTGCGGTTTTACTTCTTTTTCTTTTATTGGTTTAATCTTCTGCTTTACAAATTCATTAGTACTTCCTTCGGGTGTCGTTAAAATGATATCTTTTTCTATAGATGGCTGTCTCTCTATGTCTTTTTGTTCGGGTTTACTTTTTTTCCAGCCTTTCAAAAATATTGTTTCGGGCTCATCTTCTGGTTTCTTGGAAGTTGGTATTCGGAATTTAATTTCAGGTTCTTTTTCAGGTTCCTCTGGCTTTGGTGTTCCTTTTATTAATGGAATTTGTTCGACATCTTGTTCTGGTTTCTTTTTCTTAGATGGTTTATATGATTTTGAAACAGATTCAATTTCTGGTTTTTTGATTGTTTCGAATTCTTCAGGTATATATTTTTCTATTTCTGGACTATCAAATTCTGTTGGTTTGAATTTGTCCGTTGTGAACGTTTCTTTAAATTTGTTTTCTTTTTGCGGATGTGTATCTTCCATTGATGTTTCTTCCTTAGATTTCCTTATATGTTCTGTTTCTTCTTCTGGCTTCTTTATCAATGTTTTCTTTAATTTAACATCTTCTGGTAAAATTTTATCTTCTTGTTTTATTTCACCTTTTCCAATAATAAGTTTTTGTGGTTCTTCAATTGTTTTTAGTGACTTTTTGGGTGTACGTTCATAAATAGATTTATCTTCTATTTTTTCTAAAGGAACTTTTTTCAATTCTTCAAATTCTTTATCTAATTTCTCTAATTCAATTAATTCTTTTTCTGATATTTTAGGTTTCTTGTATTTTTTCTTCATAATTTTTAATGCTTCTTCTGTATTTCTAGATAGAATGCCTGTTTGTACTGGATTCTCTTCTATATATGTAATTTTTGGGATTTGTAACTCTGATGGATAGTCGCCAATTAATGTAATTCTGCTTCGTAACATAATTTTCGGAAATTTTGGTTCACTTACTTCTTTTTTCTTAACAATTGTAACTTTTTTCAATTTAATTGTACCAAATTGAACTGTTTCTTGAATTGGCTCAATATATTTTAATTTTGTAGGTTTAATTTCTTTTCTTTCAATTTTTAATGGAACCAATTTTTTAGATTCAGGTAATAGTTTTTCTTCTTTTTTCTTTTTTGTTGGTTCCCACTGAATTTTTTCAGGCATTGATTCTAATATAGGTCTTTCGTATTTAGGTTCTACCCATTCTTCTATATCATCCTTTTTGATAGGCTTCTTCTTTTTCTTTTTTATTATTTTCTTTTCTTTAATTACTTCGGTAGTTTTAGGTTTGTCAAGTTTTTCTTTCAGAGTGGAAACAACTTCTTCCGATATTTTAAATTCCTTTATTTCTACGGGCTGGAATGTTTTTACTTCTTCTGATTTTTCAGGTTGTTCCTCTGTTAGAATATCTTCTCTTTTTACAGCCGGAACGACTTCTGCTATTTCTTTTACAGCTTTCAGTGGAACTTCATCTATCTTTTTCTTTTCTGTCTTAGATTTAACTGATGTTATTTCTTCTATAATTTTTTCTTTTTGTTCTTCTTTAAGTTTTTCTTTTTGAATTACTTCTTCTTTAATATAAGGTATTTCTTCTTTTTCCTTAACATCAATTTGAATAGATTGTATCTTTTCTTTTTCTATTATTTCCTTGTCTGCTACAACAGTAACTGAAGTAATTCCGACAGTTTCTATTGGCAAAACACTTATTTTTGCTTTCTTTTCAGCTAGCATTGTTTCTGTAATGAACTCTTCAGGTACGGTTTCCGTTGTTACTTCTGAAATTTCAACACCTTCTTGTAAAGGTACATCCTTTTTGGCTTTTTCCAATTTAGGTGTTTTCACTTTTACATCCTTTACTTCTTCCACAAGACGATCTTCTTTCGTTTCTATGGCTTTTTTCCTAATAAGAGATTTCTCTTTTGTGATTATGTCCGGTGATATCATACCTTCTTTTGTCTCTTCTTTAAGTATAACTTGTTCTTCTTGTGGTCTTTTATTTTCATCAAGTTTGCTAGTTGTAATTTCTGAAAAAATTTCTGTAATTTGTATTTCTTCATTTGCAATTACTACTTTTTCTGCTTTTTCTTGTGTTGGTTTCTTCGAAATAATATCTTTGACAATTTCTTCCTCAACTTGTTGTTCATTTGCATATATTTGTTTATCCTGCTTTGGTGCTTTTTTTACAGTAATTTCTTTAATTTCAATTTGTGGCTCTATTTCTTTGATCAGAACAGCCTTTTGTTCCATTGATTTTATCTTCTCAGGAAGTTCCTCAGTAATCGTATCTGAAATTGTTTCAGTAATTTTGAGTCCTTTCTTTGTTATAATAGTTGATTTTATTTCTTCCTTTTTTGGTTTTTCCTTTAGTATTTCTTTAGTAGTCTCAATAGTTATTTCTTCTTGAACAGGAATTGTGCTTGTTTCTTCTTGTGAAATCTTTTTTAATGTATCCTTTTCTTCTTTAATTTCGTGTACTGCAGCCTTTTTTAGTGTAGCTACATCTTCTGCAAATTTTGTAATGGATGATTCAGTTAAAACTTGTGTAATTTCAATACTCTTTTTAGGAGAGAGTACAACTTGAGCTTGTTCTTCTTCTGGTTTTTCGAAAATAATTTCTTCAACAACCTCTTCCGTCATTTTATCTTCAGGTGTTTTAATCTTTTGTAATATGACTTCCTCCATACTCACTTTTCCTTCAGGTATCTCCATAGATGATTCATGTATATCTATTTCTGTAACTGTAACAATTTCTTTTTGGTCTTCAGTGATAGCTTGAGCTTTCTCCTTCTTTAGCTCGTCCATTTGTACTTCTATGACTTCTTCCGTAGCTTCTATTATACGCTCTGTTTCTTTACTCATATCTTTAGATTCTACAATTGCTTCATTAATTACTTCAATGCGTTCATCCTTTTCTTTTGGTACTTCCTTTGTTTTAATAGTCTTCTTTTTTGGTGTTTCAATGATTTCTTTCTTTTCGTTGATAGAAACCATCTTTCTTATAGGAGTTTCTCTGACATCTATATTTACAATTTCAACCAATTCTTCCTCATTTATAAGAAGTTGAGCCTTTTCTAGCTTCGGTTTTTCAATAATAATTTCCTTTACAGCTTCTTCAGGTATTACAGGTATTGTTGACTCCTCTTGCTATAATTATATACCAATATTAAAGCATATATATATATATATATATATATATATATACACACATATATATATACATATATATATGTATATATATATATATATATATATAATATATATAAAATATATTAGATACAAACTTCGTTGTTATAGCTTACCTGATACATCGGACTTTCCTTGATATCTACAAAACAAAAATATCATATTAAAAATAAGATCATTTAAAGAAAGAAAATCTGTCTGAGACAATTGTGTATTAATATCTAACAATGCAATGCAGTTAACACCATAGTCAATGGATAATAATTAACAGTTATATGGACCTTTCTTATGAATTAAGTCTTTATGTCAAAGTTTCTTAATTCAGATTAATAGTAGAAAAAGAGTGATTCAAGAGAATATAAGCAACAATAGATCCTAAAATTACGTAACACACTTACCCATTACAACTTCTTTAACAAATTTATGTTTTATCATTCCATCGTGTTTAAGTTTAATGTGTATTTCTGGTATAGTGTCAGCGTATAAATCAACTGAAGTTGTTGCCTCTTGTACTAGTCGCTCCTTGTTCACGTTTCCGAAAATTGTTTCGTCGCTACCTTCGCGTTCGCCAATTTTATTTATAATGCCTTTCCTTAGTACGTTATCATTCGCCAAATCTTTAGTTAATGAAATATCACTTATTACATCACTTTTCTCAAAAGACTGCACAAATTCAGAATGAGAAGACGGTAGTAAACTTTCATCAACAATTCCTTCTACAGGACCTACAGTGCTTGTTGTAACAGGTAACTGATCTATCTCCTTTAAAATTATTTCTTCGGTTATATGCTGTTTCTGTCCCTTACGTTTTACAACCTTCTTCTTAGTAACCCTCTTAGGCTCATCTTCTTCTACAATTTCTTCAATTATATGTTTACTTTTTTTCTCCTTTACAGTCGGAACCGCAATTTTATAATCCAGTAAAGGAAGGACAGTTTCTTCAAATATTTCTTCTAGTGGAACTTCGGTAATTGTTGTTACAGGTAATTGTCCTTTCTCTTCTACAGTAACTTCTTCGATTACCTGTTGCTTTTGTCCCTTACGTTTTAAAATTTTCTTCTTAGTGATTTTCTTAGGTTCCTTTCCTTCTACTACTTCTTCTGTTACGGTCACCTGCTCTCTCACTTCCTCCTCTTCAGATGGTTTCATAGTTTTGTAATCCGGTAAGAGAAAGACAGTTTCTTCCACTATTTCTTCTAGAGGACCTTCGGTAATTGTTGTCACAGGTAATTGTCCTTTCTCTTCTACAGTTACTTCTTCTGTTATTTGCTGCTTCTGTCCTTTACGTTTTACAATTTTCTTCTTAGTGATTTTCTTAGGCTTCTCACCTTCTACTACTTCTTCTGTTACTGTCACCTGTCCTCTTACTTCCTCCTCTTCAGACGGTTTTATAGTTTTGTAATCCGGTAAGGGATAGACAGTTTCTTCCACTATTTCTTCTAGAGGACCTTCGGTAATTGTTGTCACAGGTAATTGTCCTTTCTCTTCTACAGTTACTTCTTCTGTTATTTGCTGCTTCTGTCCTTTACGTTTTATAACTTTCTTCTTAGTGATTTTCTTAGGTTCCTTTCCTTCTACTACTTCTTCTGTTACGGTTACCTGTCGTCGCACTTCCTCCTCTTCAGACGGTTTTATAGTTTTGTAATCCGGTAAGGGAAAGACAGTTTCTTCCACTATTTCTTCTAGAGGACCTTCGGTAATTGTTGTCACAGGTAATTGTCCTTTCTCTTCTACAGTTACTTCTTCTGTTATTTGCTGCTTCTGTCCTTTACGTTTTACAATTTTCTTCTTGGTGATTTTCTTAGGTTTCTGCTCTTTTACTACTTCTTCTGTTACTGTCACCTGTTCTCTCACTTCCTCTTCTTCAGACGGTTTTATAGTTTTGTAATCCGATAAGGGAAGGACAGTTTCTTCCACTATTTCTTCTAGAGGACCTTCGGTAATTGTTGTCACAGGTAATTGTCCTTTCTCTTCTACAGTTACTTCTTCTGTTATTTGTTGCTTCTGTCCTTTACGTTTTATAACTTTCTTCTTAGTGATTTTCTTAGGTTCCTTTCCTTCTACTACCTCTTCTGTTACGGTCACCTGTCCTCTCACTTCTTCCTCTTCAGACGGTTTTATAGTTTTGTAATCCGATAAGGGAAAGACAGTTTCTTCGACTATTTCTTCTAGAGGACTTTCAATAATTGTTGTCACAGGTAATTGTCCTTTTTCTTCTACAGTTATTTCTTTTGTTATTTGTTGCTTCTGTCCTTTACGTTTAATAATTTCCTTCTTAGTGATTTTTTTAGGTTTCTCCCCTTCTACTACTTCTTCTGTTACTATCACTTGTTCTCTCACTTCCTCTTCTTCAGACGGTTTTAGAGTTCTGTAATCTGATATAGGAAAGACAGTTTCTTCCACTATTTCTTCTAGAGGACCTTCGGTAATTGTTGTCACAGGTAATTGTCCTTTCTCTTCTACAGTTACTTCTTCTGTTATTTGTTGCTTCTGTCCTTTACGTTTTATAACTTTCTTCTTAGTGATTTTCTTAGGTTCCTTTCCTTCTACTACCTCTTCTGTTACGGTCACCTGTCCTCTCACTTCTTCCTCTTCAGACGGTTTTATAGTTTTGTAATCCGGTAAGGGAAAGACAGTTTCTTCGACTATTTCTTCTAGAGGACTTTCAATAATTGTTGTCACAGGTAATTGTCCTTTTTCTTCTACAGTTATTTCTTTTGTTATTTGTTGCTTCTGTCCTTTACGTTTAATAATTTCCTTCTTAGTGATTTTTTTAGGTTTCTCCCCTTCTACTACTTCTTCTGTTACTATCACTTGTTCTCTCACTTCCTCTTCTTCAGACGGTTTTAGAGTTCTGTAATCTGATATAGGAAAGACAGTTTCTTCCACTATTTCTTCTAGAGGACCTTCGGTAATTGTTGTCACAGGTAATTGTCCTTTCTCTTTTACAATTACTTCTTCTGTTATTTGCTGCTTCTGTCCTTTACGTTTTATAACTTTCTTCTTAGTGATTTTCTTAGGTTCCTTTCCTTCTACTACTTCTTCTGTTACGGTCACCTGTCCTCTCACTTCCTCCTCTTCAGACGGTTTTATAGTTTTGTAATCCGGTAAGGGAAAGACAGTTTCTTCCACTATTTCTTCTAGAGGACTTTCGGTAATTGTTGTCACAGGTAATTGTCCTTTCTCTTCTACAGTTACTTCTTCTGTTATTTGCTGCTTCTGTCCTTTACGTTTTATAATTTTCTTCTTAGTGATTTTCTTAGGCTTCTCACCTTCTACTACTTCTTCTGTTACTGTCACCTGTCCTCTCACTTCCTCCTCTTCAGACGGTTTTATAGTTTTGTAATCCGGTAAGGGATAGACAGTTTCTTCCACTATTTTTTCTAGAGGACCTTCGGTAATTGTTGTCACAGGTAATTGTCCTTTCTCTTCTACAGTTACTTCTTCTGTTATTTGCTGCTTCTGTCCTTTACGTTTTAAAATTTTCTGCTTAGTGATTTTCTTAGGTTCCTTTCCTTCTACTACTTCTTCTGTTACGGTCACCTGCTCTCTCACTTCCTCCTCTTCAGATGGTTTCATAGTTTTGTAATCCGGTAAGAGAAAGACAGTTTCTTCCACTATTTCTTCTAGAGGACCTTCGGTAATTGTTGTCACAGGTAATTGTCCTTTCTCTTCTACAGTTACTTCTTCTGTTATTTGTTGCTTCTGTCCTTTACGTTTTATAACTTTCTTCTTAGTGATTTTCTTAGGTTCCTTTCCTTCTACTACTTCTTCTGTTACAGTTACCTGTCGTCTGACTTCCTCCTCTTCAGACGGTTTTATAGTTTTGTAATCCGGTAAGGGAAAGACAGTTTCTTCCACTATTTCTTCTAGAGGACCTTCGGTAATTGTTGTCACAGGTAATTGTCCTTTCTCTTCTACAGTTACTTCTTCTGTTATTTGCTGCTTCTGTCCTTTACGTTTTATAATTTTCTTCTTAGTGATTTTCTTAGGCTTCTCACCTTCTACTACTTCTTCTGTTACTGTCATCTGTTCTCTCACTTCCTCTTCTTCAAATGGTTTTAGAGTTCTATAATCTGATATAGGAAGGACAATTTCATCAACTATTTCTTCTAGAGGACCTTCAGTAATTGTTGTCACAGGTAATTGTCCTTTCTCTTCTACAATTACTTCTTCTGTTATTTGCTGTTTCTGTCCTTTACGTTTTATAACTTTCTTCTTAGTGATTTTCTTAGGTTCCTTTCCTTCTACTACCTCTTCTGTTACGGTCACCTGTCCTCTCACTTCCTCCTCTTCAGACGGTTTTATAGTTTTGTAATCCGGTAAGGGAAAGACAGTTTCTTCCACTATTTCTTCTAGAGGACCTTCGGTAATTGCTGTCACAGGTAATTGTCCTTTCTCTTCTACAGTTACTTCTTCTGTTATTTGCTGCTTCTGTCCTTTACGTTTTACAATTTTCTTCTTAGTGATTTTCTTAGGCTTCTCACCTTCTACTACTTCTTCTGTTACTGTCACTTGTCCTCTTACTTCCTCCTCTTCAGACGGTTTTATAGTTTTGTAATCCGGTAAGGGATAGACAGTTTCTTCCACTATTTCTTCTAGAGGACCTTCGGTAATTGTTGTCACAGGTAATTGTCCTTTCTCTTCTACAGTTACTTCTTCTGTTATTTGCTGCTTCTGTCCTTTACGTTTTATAATTTTCTTCTTAGTGATTTTCTTAGGCTTCTCACCTTCTACTACTTCTTCTGTTACTGTCATCTGTTCTCTCACTTCCTCTTCTTCAAATGGTTTTAGAGTTCTATAATCTGATATAGGAAGGACAATTTCATCAACTATTTCTTCTAGAGGACCTTCAGTAATTGTTGTCACAGGTAATTGTCCTTTCTCTTCTACAATTACTTCTTCTGTTATTTGCTGTTTCTGTCCTTTACGTTTTATAACTTTCTTCTTAGTGATTTTCTTAGGTTCCTTTCCTTCTACTACCTCTTCTGTTACGGTCACCTGTCCTCTCACTTCTTCCTCTTCAGACGGTTTTATAGTTTTGTAATCCGGTAAGGGAAAGACAGTTTCTTCCACTATTTCTTCTAGAGGACCTTCGGTAATTGTTGTCACAGGTAATTGTCCTTTCTCTTCTACAGTTACTTCTTCTGTTATTTGCTGCTTCTGTCCTTTACGTTTTATAACTTTCTTCTTAGTGATTTTCTTAGGTTCATTTCCTTCTACTACTTCTTCTGTTACGGTCACTTGTCGTCGCACTTCCTCCTCTTCAGACGGTTTTATAGTTTTGTAATCCGGTAAGGGAAAGACAGTTTCTTCCACTATTTCTTCTAGAGGACCTTCGGTAATTGCTGTCACAGGTAATTGTCCTTTCTCTTCTACAGTTACTTCTTCTGTTATTTGCTGCTTCTGTCCTTTACGTTTTACAATTTTCTTCTTAGTGATTTTCTTAGGCTTCTCACCTTCTACTACTTCTTCTGTTACTGTCACTTGTCCTCTTACTTCCTCCTCTTCAGACGGTTTTATAGTTTTGTAATCCGGTAAGGGATAGACAGTTTCTTCCACTATTTCTTCTAGAGGACCTTCGGTAATTGTTGTCACAGGTAATTGTCCTTTCTCTTCTACAGTTACTTCTTCTGTTATTTGTTGCTTCTGTCCTTTACGTTTTATAACTTTCTTCTTAGTGATTTTCTTAGGTTCCTTTCCTTCTACTACTTCTTCTGTTACGGTTACCTGTCGTCTCACTTCCTCCTCTTCAGACGATTTTATAGTTTTGTAATCCGGTAAGGGAAAGACAGTTTCTTCCACTATTTCTTCTAGAGGACCTTCGGTAATTGTTGTCACAGGTAATTGTCCTTTCTCTTCTACAATTACTTCTTCTGTTATTTGCTGCTTCTGTCCTTTACGTTTTATAACTTTCTTCTTAGTGATTTTCTTAGGTTCCTTTCCTTCTACTACTTCTTCTGTTACGGTCACCTGTCCTCTCACTTCCTCCTCTTCAGACGGTTTTATAGTTTTGTAATCCGGTAAAGGATAGACAGTTTCTTCCACTATTTCTTCTAGAGGACTGTCGGTAATTGTTGTCACAGGTAATTGTCCTTTCTCTTCTACAGTTACTTCTTCTGTTATTTGCTGCTTCTGTCCTTTACGTTTTATAATTTTCTTCTTAGTGATTTTCTTAGGCTTCTCACCTTCTACTACTTCTTCTGTTACTGTCACCTGTTCTCTCACTTCCTCTTCTTCAAATGGTTTTAGAATTCTATAATCTGATATAGGAAGGACAATTTCATCAACTATTTCTTCTAGAGGACCTTCCGTAATTGTTGTCACAGGTAATTGTCCTTTCTCTTCTACAATTACTTCTTCTGTTATTTGCTGCTTCTGTCCTTTACGTTTTATAACTTTCTTCTTAGTGATTTTCTTAGGCTTCTCACCTTCTACTACTTCTTCTGTTACTGTCACCTGTTCTCTCACTTCCTCTTCTTCAAATGGTTTTAGAATTCTATAATCTGATATAGGAAGGACAATTTCATCAACTATTTCTTCTAGAGGACCTTCCGTAATTGTTGTCACAGGTAATTGTCCTTTCTCTTCTACAGTTACTTCTTCTGTTATTTGCTGCTTCTGTCCTTTACGTTTTATAACTTTCTTCTTAGTGATTTTCTTAGGTTCCTTTCCTTCTACTACCTCTTCTGTTACGGTCACCTGTTCTCTCACTTCCTCCTCTTCAGACGGTTTTATAGTTTTGTAATCTGGTAAGGGAAGTATAGTTTCTTCAACTGTTTCTTCTAGTGGACCTTCGGTTATTGTTATCACAGGTAATTGTCCTTTTTCTTCTACAGTTACTTCTTCTACTACTGGTTGTTTTTGCTCTTTTCGTTTTGTAATTTTCTTTTTTGTAATTTTTTTATGTTTCTCTACTATTTTGTCTGTTTCTTTTATCTGCTCTGTAGTTTCCTTCTTTTTAGACGGCTTAGTTATTGTGGATTCTGATAATGGAAGTATATTATCGATGATTTCTGTTATTGATCCTTCTATAACTCTCGTTTTGGGCTTTTGTCTCTCTTCTTCTGTTATTGTTTTTACAGTATTTATAATTACATCTTTATTTTGATCTATTTCTCGCAATTTTTTAGTTTTTATTAGCTTTATGTCTTCTATTTCTGTTGGCTCTGGTACTTCTTCTATGTGCATGTATTCCGTTATTGGTGTAGATGCTGCTTTCATATCTTCAACTTCTTCTTCTATTACTATAACATTTTCTTGTTCTTTACTTTTTGGTTTCTTTTTTCTTATTATTGTTTTCTTTGTTTTAACTGCAGTATTGTTTTCTTTACTACCACGTCTAAATTTAGTTGTGTATTCTTCTGTGATTTCTGTGTCAGATTCAGTATTTGGTTGATATTTTGTTTCGTGTTTTGTAGTGTGTTGTGTGATTGTGATGTTATGTTGTTGCTCTGATGCTTCTGTGGTTTCTGAAATGTATACAGAACAGGTGTGGCACGTGATTAAGTTTGTATATTTTTAAAATTTATTTTGATTATTTACGTTTTGAGTTTTGACTCATACTAGTAATTTGTTATTAAATTTATTATATTTTTTAGTTATATTTAAGGTATTTTGTTTTTTAATATTTTATATTATTTTATCAGATATGAATAATTACTGATGAAGCTGTAGAAAGAAATGCATGCTCTTATGTAAATGTGTTTAATATATGCACTTTTAATATAAATATCAGTTACAATTGTTATATTTAATAGGTTCTACACTTACCTGAGAGAATAAAAAATTTTAATATTATGCAAGCTGTTTGTTAACTTACTTAAAAATTTTTTAGAAATTGTATGTTTATTATAATTCTTCTTTGCTAATATAAATTAATATTCTATGTCCATGTTGTCTGATTTGTTAAGTGTTATCAATCAAACAGTTACCGTGTTCCGTGAAGATGAAATTTTTCTAAACGTTTCTTTTGATTTGTCAATGCAGTCAGTCAGGTTACTTTTTCATAGGAGTAATACTTACCCACAATTTTTTCCAAGTTGTCTTCGATAGACGTGCTTGCTAATTTTGGTACTACTGGTACGACGGGTTCGGGCAGATTTGATTCAATTTCAGCAACATGTTGTAGTTCAGTAACAATTATGCCTTGCATTTCATCTTTTATTCCACGAGCTGTTTTACCTTCTGGTTTTGGAATAACGAATTCTGATACTACACTTTCTGGAAGAATTTCAGTTTTCAAAGCAACTTTCTGTTCTATAATATCTGTTTGTGCTTTCACTTCCTTAGTTAGTCCTTTGATCACGTCTTTTGCTTCTTTTTCTGTAGCAGTTATTTGAATAACTTCAATTCCTTCAGAAATACGGAATGAAATATCAGCTTTTGCGCTTGCCGTCGTTTTTTCAGGCTTAAGCAAACGTTCGCTCTCATGAGGAATTGATTCAATCTGCTGTATACTTTCAAATGGTATTTGTTCTGGAATTATTTGTTTTATCTCAGGCTTTATGGATTCTATAATATCGTCAATTGTTGAAGTTGTAATCACTTGAGATTTTTGAGCTACAGGCATACTCAACATACTCTGTTCGGCAGTTTGTTTAGTCGCTTCTTCTAGTTTTTCTAAGACTTTTTTTTCTTCTTTCTCTGTAGCAGTGACTTGAATAATTTCGACACCTTCAGAAACGCGGAATGTAACTTCGGCTGTTGTACTCGGGGTTTTTTTATCAAGAAGCAGTAAATGTTCGCTTTCATGAAGAACTGATTCAGTCTGTTGTACACTTTCAAATGGTATTTGTTCAGGTATTATTTTCTTTCCTTCTGGTTTTGAAGATCTTATAATTTCCTCTATTGTTGAAGATGTAATCACTTGGGATTTTTGAGCCACGGGCATACTCAACATTCTTTGCTCGGCTGTCTGTTCAATTGCTTCTTTTGGAGCTTTTAGGATATCTTCAGTTTCTTTCTCTGTAGCGGTTATTTGAATTACTTGAACGCCTTCGGAAACGTTAAAAGAAATTTCTGCTGTTTTACTTGATGCTTTTTTATCGGGAAGGAACGAACTTTCTCTTTCATGACTAATTGATTCAATTTGTTGAATACTTTCAAATGGTATTTGTTCCGGTACTATTTTCTTTGTATCAGGCTTAGAAGGTACTATAATTTCTTCTGTTGTTAATGTCGGAAATACTTGAGATTTTTGAGCTATGGACATACTTAACATGCTCTGCTCGGCTATTTGTTCAGTTGCTTCATCCAGACTTTTTATGAGATCTTTTGTTTCTTTCTCTGTAGCTGTTACTTCAATAATTTCGATGCCTTCGGAAACGCGGAAAGAAACTTCGGCTGTTGTAGTAGGTATTTTCTTATCAGGACCCAATAAACATTCGCTTTCGTGAGGAATTGACTCACTTTGTTGTATACTGTCAAAAGGTATTTGTTCAGGTATTATATTCTTTAACTCAGGTTTTGCAAACTCTACAATTTCTTTGGTTGTCGATGACGCAACTACTTGTGATTTTTGTGCTACAGGCATACTCAGCATGCTCTGCTCGGCAGTCTCTTTAATTGCTTCTTCCAACATTTTTATGACATTTTTTGTTTCCTTCTCCGTAGCGGTTACTTGTATAACTTCGATGCCTTCGGAAGTACGGAATGCAACATCGGCTATTGCACTTGGTGTTTTCTTATCAGAAACGAGCAGACGTTCTTTTTCATGAGGAATCGATTCAATTTGTTGTATACTGTCAAATGGTATTTGTTCAGGTATTATTTTCTTTACCTCAGGTTTTATTGACTCTAAAATTTCTTCAATTGTCGATGACGCAATTATTTGTGATTTTTGTGCTACGGGCATACTCAATATGCTTTGTTCGGCAGTCTGTTTAGTTGCTTCTTCCAAACTTTTTACAGTTTCTTTTGTTTCTTTTTCCGTACTGATTACTTGAGTAACTTCAATGCCTTCAGAAATGCAGAATGTAACGTCGGCCGTTGTACTTGACATTTTTTTATCGGGAGTAAATGAACGTTCACTTTCATGAGAAATTGACTCTATTTGTTGTATACCTTCAAATGGTATTTGTTCCGGTATTATTGTCTTTAATTCAGGTTTAGGAAATTCTATAATTTCCTGTGTTGTTGATGATGTAACCATTTGAGTTTTCTCAGCCACCGGCATACTCAGCATGCTTTGTTCCGCTGTTTGTTTAATTACTCCTTCCAATATTTTTACTGCTTCTTTTGTTTCTTTTTCTGCAGCAGTTACGTGGATAACCTCAACGCCTTCGGAAACGTGAAATGAAACTTCGGCTGTTGCATCTGGTCTCTTTTTATCAGGATGCAACGAACGTTCACTTTCATGAAGAATTGATTCAATCTGTTGTATACTTTCAAATGGTATTTGTTCAGGTATTATTTTCTTTATTTCAGGTTTTACAGATTCTATAATTTCTTCTGTTGTTAATGTCGGAAATACTTGAGATTTTTGAGCTACGGACATACTTAGCATGCTTTGCTCGGCTGTTTGTTGAGTTGCTTCTTCCAGATTTTTTATCACATCTTTTGTTTCCTTTTCGGTAGCAGTTACTTGAATAACTTGAACGCTTTCGGAAACGCCGAATGAAACTTCGGCTGTTGTACTTAGAGTTTTTTTATCTGGGCTTAATGAACCTTCGCTTTCGTGAAGGATTGCTTCGATTTGTTGTATACCTTCAAATGGAATTTGTTCAGGTATTATTTTCTTTATTTCAGGTTTTGCAGATTCTGTAATTTCTTCTGTTGTTAATGTTGGAAATACTTGAGATTTTTGAGCTACAGACATACTTAGCATGCTTTGCTGAGCTTTTTGATTAGGTGTTTCTTCCAATTCTTTAATTTCTTTCATTTCCTTCTCTGTAGTAGTTACTTGGATAATTTCAACACCTTCAGAAGTGCGGAATGAAACATCGGCTATTGTACTTGGTGTTCTTCTTTCATCTGAGATAAGTGAGCATTCACTTTCATGAATTATTGACTCGATCTGTTGTATACTTTCAAATGGTACTTGTTCCGGAATTATTTGTTTCATTTCAGGTTTTATGGATTCTATAATTTCGTCAGTTGTTAATGATGTTACTACTTGGGATTTTTGAGCTACGGGCATACTCAACATGCGCTGCTCGGCAGTTTGTTTAGTTGTTTCTTTCACTCTCTTTGCAACTTCTTGTGCTTCTTTTTCCGTAGCGGTTACTTGTATAACTTCAACACCTTCGGAAACACGGAATGAAATGTCAGCCGTTGCACTTGGTGTGTGCTTATCAGAAACGAGCAAACATTCTTTTTCATGAGGAATCGATTCAGTTTGCTGTATACTGTCAAATGGTACTCGTTCTGGCATTATTTTCTTTATTTCAGGTTTTGCAGATTCTATAATCTCGTCAGTTGTTGATGATATAATCACTTGAGATTTTTGAGCTACGGGCATACTTAACATACTCTGCTCAGCAGTCTGATGAGTCCCTTCTAGGCTTTTTACGATTTCTTTTACTTCCTTTTCTGTAGTAGTTACTTGGATAACTTCAATGCCTTCGGAAATTCGAAATGAAATATCGGCTGTTGCACTTGATGTTTGTTTATCAGAAACAAGTAGGCGTTCTTTTTCATGAGGAATTGATTCAGTTTGTTGTATACTTTCGTATGGTATTTGTTTCGGTGTTATCTTCTTTATTAGAGGTTTGGCAGTCTCTATCATCTCATCCGTTGTTAACGATGGAATTGTTTGTGATTTTTCGGCAACGCGCATGCTCAACATACTTTCTTCAGCTACTTGCCTAGTTGGTTCATTTAGTGTGGGTAGTTCTTTCTCCGCTTCATTGTAAGGTACTTCAAATATCAATAATGGCATCAATTCTTCTAAATTTGGCTTTCCTTTCTGTTGTTCAGATATTTGCATTTTTGCAAGTTCTTTGACGGTGCTTACTGGCAAGATTTCTAATATTTCTGCTACTTCTCTACTTAATATTTTAGGCAGAGCTTTACCTTCTTTTGGAATCTCTTGGTAACCCGGTAATTCTTGTTCTTTCTCTGTAGAAATTACTTCAGACATAATAATAAAATTCATTTCTTCGATATCTAACTTTCCTTTCTGATCTTCTTTTTTCTTTACTTCAGGTATTTGTTTGACAGTTGAGGCGGTTACAATTTCAATTTTTTGTGCTATTTCTCTACCAGAAAGGCATGGTTTTGCTATTTTCTCGTCTAATCTTTCTAAATTCGGCAATTGTTCTTCTGTTTCAATAGATATTATTTGAGAAACCGTGAGTGGTGAAAACTCATCCACACGTGGTTTACCTTCTTGTCCTATTGGACTTTTGGGTCTCGAAAATTCTTCGGTATTTGTAACGGTGAGTACTTGAGAAGTTTCAGCAATTTCTCTACCAGACATCGTAGGCATTGCCGTAAGTAGACTAGGTACATCAGGACTCTGAAAAGTTTCTTCAGTTTCATGAGACAATACCTGAGATATAGTCAAAGAGGATAATTCTTCTACCTTGAATTCTCCTTTACGCTCATTCGGTGCTATTTGTTGTGAGAGTTCTTCTGTACTTATCATCGTTAAAATTTGGCTTGTTTCGGCTATATCTCTACCGGATAAATTAGCTTGTGCTATTTTTTCCACAGGAATATCTGGACTAAGCAGAAAAGTTTCCGTTTCATTAGATACGATTTGCATTACATTCAAAGGTAATAATTCTTCGAGATTCGGTTTTCCTTTTTGTACTTCAGGCTTTTGAAGTTCAACAAATTTATCTACATTTAATACAGTCGTTATTTCCATAGTTTCCGCTATATCTCTTCCGTACAAACTTGTCTGCGCCATTCTCTTGATTGGAATTTTGGGACTGGCGAGAACACTTTCGATTTCCTGAGATTCTATTTGTGAAATCATTAAAGGCGTTAATTCTTCGAGAGTGGGTTTACCTTTTTGTTTTTCGGTTTCCTTTTTAGGAATAAATTCTTCAGCGCTAGTCATTGTTAAGACTAGTGTTGTTTCCGCGATATCTCTACCAAATAAATTTGGTTGTGCTATTTTCCTCTTAGGAAATTCAGTGCTAATTAATGTTTCTTCGGTTTCATTAGAAATAACTTGTGAAATAGTCAATGGAATTAGTTCATTGATTTGTTGGCTACTTTTCTGTTCTTCAGGTCCTTTTATAGCAAGCTCATTGGTTTCGGATATTGTTGTTACTTGAATTGTCTCGGCGGCTTCTCTACCAGAAACATTGAAGTCAGCCTTGCAATCTTTTGGAGTAATTTTACTGATTAAGACGTCTTCAACTTCATTTGAAACTATTTCGGAAATGGTTAGTGATGATAATTCTTCAAATTCTGATTTACCTCTTTGTTCGTATAATTTAGTAGTTTCCGCAAGATCTTGGGTTGTGTTTGCAGTAACTATTTGAAGAATTTCCGCGGCTTCTTTACTCGTTAAATTTGGTTGCGCCTGATGCTGTTTCGGTGGAACAACTTCAGGTAAGATATTCTCAATCTCATTAGAAGCTATCTCAGTAATTACAACTGTCGTAAGACCTTCGAACTGTGGATTGCCTTTTTGTTTTTCAGGTTGAAAAGTGCTCTTAAAAATATCCTCCTTTTCAGCCGTCGTAGTTTCAACGTTTACTATCGTCTCCATCGTGGTTTGACTTATAGTTGCTTGAGAAGAAAGTGGTTTGTCTTCATAGAGCTCTTGAGTGCTTTGTATGCTTTCTACAAAAGAACCTTCGATAGTTTGAAACAGATCAATGCCTGGCGTAGCTTTGACTTCAGAATGTTTTGTCGCAATATCCAATACTTTTTCCTTATCTTCGATAATTGTTTCTGAAATTTGTAACGGTTTTATTTCCGTTATATTGATATTTGCTTTTTGTGTCATTGGTTTAAAAAGACTATCAAAAGTCTTTTCGCTTTCCTCGATAAGATTTTCGTTAATAATAATGCTTTCAAACATGTCTTGGGCCGGCGTGGCTACTTGTGGTACTGAAGTACGATCAGGAAGTTGTTCAGGTACATTGACTCGTGATTCCACCATTGTAGTCTCTATTGAATCGCGTTCGGTTACAATAGAACGGATGGCTATTTGTGACGTTTTATGTTTCTTTTCTTCGAATGATTCTTCGACTTCACCAGATGTTACCTCCGTAATAAACACACTATGTCCTTCCTCAAATTTTGGCACAGCTGTGCTCAATATCAATTTTGGATACTTATTAAAAGTATCTTCGCTTTCTGCACTTGGAACTTCTTGAATAATGATAGATTGAAACTCATCTTGCTTTATATGAGCTTCTGCTAGCATTTTTTCTAAAGGTTTAACGGAACCAATATTTTGCTCGACAAATATTTGAGCCTTTTGTGCAACATCCATACCAGCTTTTGTTAGTTTTATCCTAGCCGTACTCTCTTCATATCTCGGAATATTTATCGTTTTTTCCTTGTCCTGTGCTACAACGTGATCTACAGTAATACTTTTTCCTTCGATAAACCTGATGTCAACGTTACATGTATTAGGTTTGAATTTATCAAAGAATGCTGTACCTTGCTCCTGAGAAATCGTTTCGATCACATCAATACTTTCCAAAGTAGACTGAATTCTATGTGCTTCGCATATAATAGGTTCTGATGTCACAGGTAATTCTCCGAGTCCTTCGCGTAAATTAATCTCCGTTCGTTCGGCTACTTCTTTGCCCTCCATTAAAAGATTCGCTGCCTCTTGACGAAGTTTCTTTGTAGCAAATTCTTCTTCTACATCTTGAGCAGTAATAGATTCTGTAATAGCGACAAATCTATTTTCATCTAAAACAACACGTGCACTTGTTTTTGTCAGTGGTGTTTCCCGAATGCTGTCCACTTCTTTCTCTATGGGAATTTGTTCGGTTAATTGCACTGTTTCAAAAGGTTTTTGATTAATTAGCGCTGTTATTTTTGTTGGTGCTATAACTTCGTTTATTTCACCTGTACTTGAATTGAGAATTATTTCAGATCTTTCGGCTACTTCATGACCAGGAGTAATAACCGAGAGTGCCAAATGAGTTCTATCTTCCAATACCATTTTAAGGGGAGCTTCTTTATCAGCTATTTTAATTTCTGTAACAGAAGTAACGCGCTTACCCTCCTCAACGGATAATTCTGTTTTGTGCATTTCAGGCATGAATTTACCTTCGAAAGGTTTCTCTCGGTCTTGAGATATGCCTTCGGTCACTAAGAGACTTTGATGCACTTCGTGCGTAGACGATACTGTTTTAATATCTGGTTTTTCAATAGTTACTTTTCCTATAGAATGTTCAACAGCTACCGCGGTTGTTTCTGCTATACCGTGAGTGGCATCGATATTGAATGAAGCAGCATGTTTACGCGGTTGTTCTTCGATGACATACGGTGATTCTTTATCTATAGGTGTTACATGTGCTATACTTACAATTGCTTTGCCTTCTTGCATATCAATATTTATAGTTTTATTTTCTGGCATTAATGTTGGAACAAATTCTTTTTCTTTTTCCTGAATAACAGGCTGTGATTCTACTAACGGATTAAAAACTATATGATCTGGAATTGCAACAGCAGCCAATGGTATTTCGCCAGTTGCAATTTCGCCGGTACTAAAATCAGGAATCTGCATTATTGTTTCGGCCACGCCATGAGTCTCAATTAGCGTTTTCTCCGCTGTTCTTGGTTTTGGTGTTTCCTTCGGTCTATATTCGGTTTCCTTATCCTCCAAGATTACTGAAGATATTTCTATACTTTGTTCCACTATCATTGAAAGATCAGCTTCAGTCATAGATGGTATTTTATCTTTCCCGAGTGTAGCCTCCGCTTCCGTTGGCTGTGTTTCTGTTTGTACTACTGCCTCTAACGGAATACTTGAAAGTATAGCTGTAATAGAAGTCGGTTTCGTTTCCATCAGTATTCCAGCACTAGAAGCGGGATTGACTTCGCTTTTTTCAGCAATAACATGTCCGGTAAACTGAACCTCGGCTTTTTTCTCTATAGGTTTTTTGGGAATTCGAAGGATATCTTCTTTTTCGCCTGGAATTTCAGTGAACATAGTGGCACTGATAATCTCATCAACAGATATATGGGCCGTATCGGTTTTAGTTGGTTTATCTTTAAATTCTATTTCTGTTTCTGTTGCAACAGTTTCACTTTGAATAATGCTTTCAAACGGTAAACGTTCCTCTTTCGCTGCTGCACTCATTGGCGCTTTCACATCCAAATCTCCTGGATAAATAGCCGGTGTAATCTCGGTGAGCTCGGCGATTTTATGAGCGTCAAAGCTGGTGGTAATTTGTTCGCTGGGAATATTCAGTTTCTTCAAATATTCTCGTTCCTTGTCAGATGCAATTGTTTCAATTACTGTTACACTCGTTTCTTCTTCGAACGATACATCGACTCTTTTCTTATCTGGTGTAATAAAGTCGAGCATAGGTTGTTCTGAATCACCAACTGACATATCGGATGTAACAATACTAGAATGAGTGATATGCTCAGTCGTAGCCATCGCGGAGATCGTTTCTTCACGTATTAATTCTCTTATGTTATCGGTCGCAGTTACTTCGGCAGCTTCTGCCACAATATGTGCGGGAATATCAAAACTAGCAGACTTTAATTGCGGTTTTTCTATTTCTGCGAATATGCTTTCCTTGTCACTTGCTGTCACAGAAGATACAACAAGCCCTTCGCCTATTATAAATTCAAGATTAGCTCTTTTCTCTGGCGCTGGCATATGAAAGAAAGCCTTTTCAGTTTCTCTTGTCTGTACTTCTTCAGCAATAGCTGTTTCAAATGGTAATAATGTTGCTTTAGGACGTGCTTCTTGAGTAAATTCGGTAGATAATTCAATTGGGGTGACATTACTAACAATCTCAAATTTCGACGCTATATTGTGTGTTATTACATTGATTGTAGCTTCGGCTGTTTTCGGCACCTGTTTTTCATCAAGCACATCTTCTTTGTCTTCCGGATGTGTAATTTCAATTGTCAAACTTTCTCCCTCTTGGAAACTAATACCAATATTTTTAACATCAGGTTTCACATCCATCTTTAAAGGAGATTCTTTCTCAGATATCGATACTTCCATCTGTTGTACAACATCTAGTCCGTTTTGCAACTGGTTGGCACTTTCTTGATTTGGTTTTTCTTCTTTTAATTCACTTATATTGTTTGCAAGAATCATTTCTTGCGTTTCGGCTATCTCACGGCCTTCGGTTATATCTAATATAACTCTTCGTTCATTTGGTAATTTATCCATTGGCAATTCTTCTTCCTTTAATATAGTTGTTACTTCAGTGACAGTTAATTTTTCAGATCGAGCGCATACTTCGACTGCGGCATTTTGTTGAATAGGACGCGTATCTTCCTCTCTAACTCGTTCTGCTTCACTGACATTTGTTTCTGTTATTATTAATTCTTCTAGAGCTTCTTGTTGTATTATTGCTTTGCCTGATTTCGGAATATCGCTGCTTATTTTTCCAGCACTTTGTTCCACTATGACTTCTGCTTTTGATGCGATAGTATGACCAGTTATGGATGATTCAACCATATGGGTCTGTGGACCAGTATCTGGTGTATAAATATTCTCAAGATCATGTGGAATTATTTCTAAAACGCTAGCACCAGGTTTCATTTCCGTGAGTTCAATATTTGCTATCCTTCCTTCAGGTTTTGTATCCGCTTTATAAATTTCTTCCTTTTCCGCGGTTTCTTGCATAGCAACGCTAATAGTCTCTATAGGAATGTGAGATGTATATGCTTTTCCACTTATAGGTTTGTCTACCGCTAGATATTCTTCGGTAGGCGATTCTGTTCTTACTTGTTCGCATATTGGAACCACTTGCGTCATATATTCAGTATTTGCAAATGCATCTTTAACATCAGTCGCTTCAATGTATTCGGATTCTTTTTCACCTGCTATGACCATCGTAGTATGCAAGCTCTCGATTTGATTCATTGAGATTACGGCGGTCGTAGTCTCGGGACCCTTATCCTTCCTCGCCGGAGCTACATCTTCCGCCACAATAGTCTCGCCAACAATCATCTCTTGTAGACCGATTGCTCCAATTTTAGCTGTAGCTATTGATAAGGCATCTTTTATTACTTCACCTAAATTATTTTCTGGTTGAGTTTCTTGAACTTCAAGTGAAATCATTGGATGAGTAGGCACTGTTTTGCCGCGATGTGATTCAGGCATCTCAAATATTTTTAAATCGGCTTCTTTTTCTATGGAAGTAGTTTGCGATATCTCAATACCTCTAACAACGTCGTAGATTGTTTCGATCGTATGAGTTTCTGGTGTAACATCTTCCTTCATAGTAGTCTCTTGATCATGAGCAAGCGTTTCGAGAATAGTTTTCGCTTCTGTCAATTGAACGGATATAGTACCGCTCTCTGAAATATACTTGAGCGTGTCTTTTAAGTCTGCGGGATAGTCTGCAGTTTGAATTTGAGATATCAAGATATGTTCCTCTGGTCGGACTGACGTTTCCGCCAATACTCCGCATGGTTTTTGATCAACACTGTAACTTCCTTCGGATTCTTGAACAATTGTATCTGTTATAGAACCAATCTCTAATGAAGAAATTGACGTAATGGCTGATTTAGTGGTGGGCTTTTCTTCATTATGATAGTCTTGTTCTTTTTCAGAAGTCATCGTCTCTATTGTTACGGCTGATATAATTTCGACAACATTTAAGTCAGCCGTAATATGTTTGCTTTGTTCGATTGTTAAATCATCTTCCTTTTGTTGAGTATCAATTGTTGAAATTGTGACTCCTTCTAAAACAGTGATATTCGGTGTCGCTTCGAAAGAATCTATTTTATGATCAGGAATGTATTCACCTTCGCGCTCCTGAACAAAATCGTGACGAATAACAGCTGTTTCGTTTCCATAGGTGATTCCGATTTGAGCCATTTGACTTGGTGGTAATTTACCTGGAATGTATGTTCCTTCTTTTTCGGGTGCATTCATTTCTTCAGTTATACGTTGTTTTTGCGAGATTATCGTTTCGGTGGCAACTTCAGTAGGTACTATTAATTCCGGATAATATTTTCCTGGTTTATCCTCGGAATGTATTTCTTCCACCATTAATGGTTCTATTGCATTGACATTAATTCGAGGTTTCGTAAACATCGTTTTTGCAGATTCCAATTTATCTTCAGCCAAACCTTCTTGTATCTCATAAACCGAAAGTGATATTTGTGGTAAAACGATATCTTCCGCCGTAACGCTTAAGGGTGTTATAAAATCTTCGGTAGGTATTTCACTTTGATTAACTATAGTCTCTCTAACAGATGTGGCTTCCTGTACAGTAACCTGCACATTTGCATTTCGACTCATTTCCGGTGTGATCAAAGTTAGACTTGATATGTTATCATCATGAGTCATAGTTTCGCTGATAAGAAGACTTTCTTTTGTTATTATCGTAGAGGTAGCTTCAAAAGAAGCGGCTTTGAAAGTATCTGAGAATTCATCAGTAGATATATGTGCTGTTGTTTCTACGGTAGAATATGGTTCTATCGATGAGATTGATATCGATGCTTTACGTTCGATAGGCTTAATGATCGTTACTTGATCGATTTCTTTTTCATGTACTGACATCGTCTGTTCTGTTAGCGCGAGAACAGTGTCCAATGTATACTTAGCTTTTGTCGATTCGGGTTTTCCAGGCGCTTGCTCGATTATATGATCTAAGGGTATTATTTGGTTACGTTGACTAGATACATTTAAAGTGATAGATGGCAATAATGGTTCCTTTATTATTTCAAATTCTTCTATTTCTTCCAGTTGTATTTCATCTTGACCGATATTTGGCCTTTTTGGCGTTAATGTTTTTCTAACATTTTCAATTGTATCTTCCTCTTCCTCTACATCTACCTGTTCTTGTATATCTTGCTTTTGCTTATAAATCAATCTGCCCTTTGAGTCCCGTTCGAGTTCAATAATTTCTTCTTCGATTTCTTCCTTTTTTCTTTCTTTTTCAATCTCTTCGACTTCCTCGATTTTTACAATTTGAACCCCCTTTTCCCTATCTTGTGTTGTTTCTTCAATTTGATCCTTTGGTTTTCTATCTTTGCGTTTGCGCAATGTTGTGTGTGCCTGCCGTGTGTCCTCGTATTCTGTGGAAAGTATG
>NW_028297109.1:1326496-1374342 GCF_055798465.1 Pogonomyrmex barbatus
CTGTAACTTCCCAAGCACGCGGTTTGAAATCGTCCGGAGCAAAATGTGTGATGATTTCTTCCACCGTTGCGTGCTGAAGTTCGACCATCCTCATAAAAGCACGAAAACCAACTGTTGCTGCAACAAAACTCTCATCGGTTGTTGTCTCTTCGGTAAGTACTTGAGTAATTAAAGGACCATGGCCTTTTCTTTCTACCAATTGAACTAAAGCGTTTTGAGCATCAGGTGTTTTTAGAGCAGGAAAGATTTCAGTCCTATAAAGACATTGATTGATTTCGTTTACAGAAACACCTTGTCGAACCAAATAGCCTATTGTCGCGAGTTCTCGCAAGGGAAATTCACCCGGACCAAATTCTTTTGCATCAAGCATTTCCATTATCTCATCGACTTCCCGAGCTATATTTTCTTTTTGTTGCTGTACAATCTCTTTTACAGTAATATCTTCTTCTATCTTTTCTGCTTTTATTTTCTTCGCTTTTTTCTGTTTCACTTCTGTATGTTTCGTTTCTAACACACTACTTTCTACATGTGCTTCTGTGACTGAAACTTTTTGCAGAGTTTCCGAAGTAATTTGAGCGCTATCGAGTTTTGTTTCGATGGTGAAATCAGGAGCAGTATCTTCACTTGTAATTTCTGATACGATAATACTTTCTTGCTCTTCGACAATTCGTTTGGCACGTTCTTCGACTTTAGGTAAATGCTCTCGCGATTTTTGGTCATCAATTTTCTTCAAGGAAGTTGTTGCTTCAGTTATGATTGGCTCTTGAATTGGTATTATTTTTCGTGCTCTAGATATCTAAAATATGCAAAATAAAATATTACTTGTGTGAAATTTCTTGAAAGATACAGTTACAATCAAGGCGCTTTAAAGATTGCATATCTTAATTCAATACCTCTTCAGATTTATCTTCTATGAACTCTGTAGTTTCCAGAAATTGAGTCTCTTCAATATCAACAATTTTTCTGAAAATATAAATGGCAAATATTATACATACATACAGACCACACACACACGCGCGCACACACGCACACGCACACGCACACGCACGCACACGCACGCACACGCACGCACACACGCATGCACGCATGCACGCACGCACGCACGCACGCACGCACGCACGCACGCACGCACGCACGCACGCACGCACGCACGCACATATTGTTGCGTCCGTGTCTTGCTGTGCCAATATATGGGTTGAGCGTTAGTTCGGTAAGAGTGCGACTGATTAGGATAAGATCGATAAGACGAACAGAAAAAGAGCGGTCCCAAGCAACAGTTGCTGTTGTAATATGACAGATTGAAGTTAGGAAGATTATTTTGATGAGAAATTATATCCATCTGAATGTATTTAAAATTGTGTAGCACGTCAGATTTCTTTTTTTCTCGCGTGGAGAAGTGATTAAAAAATTGCGAATGAGAGAAGCTTCGAATGTAATGGCGAACGCAAAAATATACGTACAATTATTAAATGAAACAAATTATAGACACGGCACACCACACATACATACACACACACACACACACACACACACACACACACACACACACACACACACACAAATTAAGAAATATACCAAACAATGCGGAATATAAGATTACTGACTTTTCTTCTGTCTGTTCCATCGGAATAAGCTTTTCTTCACGAATTTCTTCCTTCTCAATTTTGATACGTTCAGCTTTTACTTTCTCTTTGGTTTCCTTTGCTTTTTTTAACTCAGTTTTCTTCTTTTTATGCGGCTTTTCTTCTTGTTTCTTCGGCTTTATGTCCAGTTGTTCTTCCTTTTTGATTATGTCATCTGGCCTTGATTCTGATTCGCCAATAGTATCAACATGTAATTTTGCTTTTGTTATTATCATACCAATTTCATTGGTGGCTTTGCAAATATATGTAGCATCATCCTCTTTAGTAGTTCGCTTAATCGTTAGAGTAGTTCTATTTTCTTCATCGAATATACGTACTTTAATATTTTCCGTGTTCAATATAAATTTATCATTTTTATACCATACAACATCTATAAGTCAAAGAAATAAACAATTAAACTTGTAAAAATTTTTACAAGTTATTTTTTAAGATTTGTGCAACTTGTAATGATTACCTGGTTTTGGATTACCAGAGTAGACGCATTCAAATAAAGCGATATCTCCTTCTTTCGCATAAATGTCTGTTATTTCTTGAATAAACCGCGGAACGGCTTGTGTAGCTGAAATAGGAACTTGTTATTAATAAAAATTTTCAAAAAATTAGATTATAATGAATTGAATTTCTTACCAATTTCTGTTATTGGTTCCAAGATTATTTGCAAAAGTCTTGTGTCAGTAGTTTAGTTAGACAAAAAACACATAATTCATGCATAATTACTTTTAAATGATATATTTCTGTTGTTAGTCTTAAAAGTCAAATTCTACCTAATATTGTGTCTCTTTCATCTTTGGTACAGTATTTATTCATTATAATTATAGTATATTCATTATAAAATGTAGATGTATTCTCTAATTCAAGATTCTCGCTGTAATGATTTTCAAACAGCAAAAATTCTTGCAATTTTTCTTAGTTATCCATTGTATATAATTGTCGAAAAGATCCAAAATCGATTTCTCCAAATCGATTTCTCTTGGTTTTAATGGAAATAATCGTGCCTACATATTCATAATTCACAAATTTTTCTTTATCGCTCTTTAAACTATTTTGAGATTGGAATCCTAGAACTGGGATATGTATGACATCTTCTTTTATAATCACTAATCTATTTAATTACCAGTTTTTCACGAATAGTCTGAGATATCAGAGATTGAATCTAGTTTGTGATTATATATGTTTGGCATTTTCTTCTTTTTTTCGATTAGTGATAAATGAAACAGTGATTTTAGATTTTCTGGATAATTTATCTTTTTACCATTCAAATAAGATTTTCTTTAACACTTTGGGAATTCACCAAAGAACAATCTTCTTTTGCTTGCATTCTATCCGATATGCCCGTAGAGATCTTTTTTTGAATACTGAATAATTGTCACAGACTTTGCCTTTTTGATTGTTTTCAATGTTAAAGAAATCGATAGTTATAGTGAATTGCCGACAATTTCTTTCTGAACTGTATATTTCGTCTTCTATTGCAATCGGTGATGGTTATTTTGATACACTTGCTTTTTTACTATATTTAATTTATATTCTTCAAGTTTTACTAGGAATTACTATATTTTGTGTATTTGAAATTGATATAGAGATACCTTTTGATTCGATTTCCAAAATGATATAGTATGTGTTTTTTTTGGCAGAAAAATCTTGTTTTACTGTATTATTTATCGTAAATTTGATAAATGTGTTGCTTTCACTCATCAATGATGTTATATATGAAGAATATTTACGCCTAACATATCTTTTCTCTTGCTTCTTTTCTTCTACTGAATCGTCCTACTGAATCAATCTGATAGGAGTATTGTATCACAGGAATAGTTACTATTCTTAGTAAGCTTCCATAGAATTCGAATATCCTCTTGATAGAAAGTATTCTTTTGAAGAATTTTTTATTTCCATCTAGAGGCAATCTGGCGTTGTCGCCAATGTTTATCAAAGTTTTTATTTAACGAAAATTCACTAGTCATAGTTGAGTTATCCCTTTGAGAATTCTTATTTTTTAATGTTATCTAGACTGTCACTTGAAAAACTGCACTCTGCATCATTCAACATGCTATCAATTATGTTCAGACGATGAAACCAATCTTACCTTTTAAAGCCTCTTGCATTTCTTCCATTTGTGTAACCCATTCTGGTTTTCGGTACTCTTTTGTTCCGAGTATACCTAAATCGTAAAATTAAATATAAAAAGCATGTAACAAAGATGTAACAAAATTCTTTGGTTTTATTAAAATTTAGATAAACATATTTAAACGAAACCAAAGAGAAATTTTGTAAGAGAGCCCTTGAAATATATTATAAATAAGACAGAAAGTGTAAATTGAGGATGTTGCAAGTGTAGTGAATGTAAGGAATTTTGGGACAACAAGCAAGTTTTTACCAAGATGCTATAAAACTTTGATGACGCTTTCTCCAATTGAAGAGCGTAACTGAAAAGAATTTAGCTTAACCAGATTATCGAAATCTTTGACATTCATATAGAAAGGAATATTACCTTCTACTGATAAATACGCCGTCGTGGTTGATACACCGAGTGGATTATGAGCTTCGAATATAATTTCGCCAGTGTCATCGGGGAAGGTTTCAGCGATCGTCAATACTGATGTACCGTCTTCAAATTCCTCGATTTGGAATTCTTGTGATGAGACAATTTCTACGCCCTGTTTATACCATTTTCCTTTCGGTTTTGGTTTGCCTTTCATTTTTACTTCCAATCTATATAAGAAAAGATACATATTAACATATATATATATATATGCATGAATGTATCCAGAAGGGAGTTGGAGGTTCAAATCTCTCCTACGAAATATAAAAAAGAGTAAGTATAAAATAAAGTTAAAGTTACGATTTATAAAATATTACATTTTTCTCATTTAAAATAAAAAATAAAGAGATATTTCAAGCTTTAAAATATCCAAAAAATCAATTCATTAACGCAAAAAGTTGCTGTTTGTGTGTTAATAGAATTGATAACAGAACCCCCCCTCCCCCCGTAAAAAAAATTTTGGATACGCCCATGATAGACATTATAGATGTTGGCTCATTATAAATTATAGATACGAATGATAATTGTGTCAGACATTAAGATGCACACGCATGCGTGCTTAATTATCATTCATTGAATATATTTTGAATGTACCTAGTTAATTCCCCATCTTTGATAGGAACTAACTGAGGAAGTTTTTTGATTATCTCTGGTGCAGATTCTTCTATATCAGTGTCGAAGATAGGAATTTCCTAGAGACAAAATAAATTTTAATGTGTAATATCAAACACAATCCTGTATCTTGTTAGAGCATATATATTTACTTTCGGAGATAAAAGATCTTCTTCAGATTCGCTTTGTTCCGTAGTAAGGGATGTCGCGATTACCGAAGATGCAATTTCCGAGTCAGGTACGTACTCGTATGCTGAAATTGAATAATGATCATGTAAGACAAACAACTATCAATAAATTATAACTATTTGCAATAAATGGTATACCTTCAACAACGAGTGATGATGTACAAACAGCCTCACCAATAGGATTAATAGCACGACAAGTATATTCTCCAGCATCCTCTGGAAATACTTCGCTAATAGATAAGCTACAAATACCCTCTATGTCCTGAACAATTACAATTTCTTTGCCTTCATTAATTGATTTATTATTGTGATACCAATCTACTCTAGGCATTGGTTTTCCTTCAACAACACAAGTTAAGTTAACACTCTCTCCGTCCATAACTCTTACGGGTGACAGTCTTTTAACGAATGTTGGTGAAATTAATTCTATTGCCTCTTCCCATGCTGTTTCTGTCAAATTAACGGTGGCCGTACAAGTAACCGAGCCACCGACGTTTTCAGCACGACAGGTGTAACTACCAGCAAGTTCCGGTGTAACTTCTTTTACCATCAAAATTGATCGATTCTCTTGAGTTACAATTCTTACCTGCGGTGTTGACTGTAATACAAATTATATATTCTTCATTAATTTAATGAAATTCTGAATTGTAATACAAATTATATATTCTTCATTAATTTAATAAAATTCTGGACTGTAATACAAATTATATATTCTTCATTAATTTAATGAAATTCTGGATAATATTATATATTGCTTTAGGTAAGGAAAAATAAAAATTTATTTTAAACTAATATATTATAGAAAGCACTTGAAAAAAATACCTCAAGAGGTTTGCTTTCGTGGAACCATTGAAAGGATGCTGCCGGATATGATTCCACTCGTGTTTCCATGATGACAACTTCTCCTTCTGCAACAAGTTGGGGCTGAATCGATTTCGTAAACATTGGTGCTTTCACTTCACTTGTAGTATCTTTTCGTTCTTTAATGGTAACGGAACTCGAGCTTCTTGCTTCGCCAGCTTTATTCTGAACTCTTATTTCATATTTACCTGTATCCTTTTTTGCTACCTCATTTATATTTAATTCAGCTGTATTATCGTAAATATTTATCTTGTATTTGTCAGTCGGTGTAATTTCAATGCCGTTACGGAACCACTTGACTTCTGGCTTCGGTATACCCTCAAAATCAGCCAGAAGTTTTAGAGGTTTTCCATGCTCAGCTATCAGAGCAAGTAAAGGTCGTGTAATTCGCGGTGCTCTGAGAACAGCTGGTTTGCTCACTTTAACAATGTTACTGATCACCAAATTAGTCCTGCATTCAGCGCGGCCATATTTATTTACAGCACGAACACGATAAATTGTTTCGTCTTCAGGTACAGGTTCTAATATTTTTAGCTTAGCTTCTCCAGTTGTTGGATTAAAAGTCATCTCGATTCTTTCATTTGGTTTAATTTCTTTCTCGCCACGATACCATTTCACTTCAGGAACTGGTACACCGGTTACAACACATTCCAATAAGGCAGGTGTATGTTCTTCGATCATTAGTGGTTTGATTGGAGTTGAGAAATGTGGTGCTATGCCTTCTTCTTCTTTTTCTGAAAATATAAATGACATATAATGTATATAATTGAAAAAAGTTGAAAAAATATATGATAATATTTATAATCAACATGCAACATTAAAAGACATATATACAACTTGACATTCTGCAAATTATCTTGTTAATGTATTATACATTTATAATACAAATTTTTATTTTAAGGTTTTAATATATAAATAATGAAAATATTTATTAATTGTCATAAAAGACATATATTTATTTACTATTGTTTATTAACAATTAGACGATTATTAATTTCATGGAAAAATTATAAATCTTAAAATTCTCGTAAAATTTTTATATTATATCTATATCTATAATGAAAATTTAGCAAATGAGATTAGTAAATATTAAATAATCAATTAAATTTCATTTAAATAAATTTAAATTACACACACATAATATTAAAATTAAACAATTTATATTCGATAATATTACTACCGAATATCACAAGATTGACAGTGGATGTTGCAACGCCAGCTGGATTGGATGCTCTACAAGAATACATTCCAGCATCTTCTTCTTTGACTTTCGTAATTTCTAATGTTGCTGTTGTCTCAAATATAGTCATAGTATATCTTTCGCTCGCATGTAGTTCTTGCTCATTTTTATACCAAGAAATTTCAGGAAATGGGTTTCCTATAACAGTACATGTAAATTTAGCAGGATTCTTCAATTCAGCAATAACAGGTTGTAACTTTTGAATAAATCTAGGAGCAATAGTTTTGTCCTTGTCTATAATTGATATGTCAACTTGAGTTTGTTGTTTGCGTTTTCTTTTATAGTCTTCCATTTGTGTCATATCTATTTTATCGTGTAACTTGACATCTCCTACATTTTCTTTTTCATCAATAGTAGTAATAACTTCTTTGGGTATAATTTCTTTAATTTTAGATTTTGTCTTAATCGACTTAATAACATCTTCATGTTTCTCTTCCAAAATGTCAGCTATTTGTTCCGCAAATTGTATGGGTTTTAATTCAGTTACTTCATTGTCCCTGAATATTTCTTCTGATCTTTCTTCTTTATCCACTTGCTTTATTTCAATATCCTCAGATAATTTTTCAATAGGCCTTAATACAACTGTTTCTTTTTCTTCTTTTATTTTAACAGATTCATGTTTCTTCTTTCTCCATGAAATTTCTTTTGATGCAACCATCTCCTCCATCATTCTATCTTCTTTATGAGGTAATGATATAAGTTTCAATTTACTTTTAATTAAATCCTGAGTATCTTCGGAAGAAATTATGATTGTCTCTTTTTCATCACGAATCCCTGTAACGGATTCTTCTTGATCAATGGGTACTACTGTAACTTCTTCTCTAAAATCAACGACTTTTTTTGTTCGTTTACTACGTTGCCATGGAGTTGTTACATCTGTCGATTTTTCTTCAAATTTATCCTCTATTCTGTCTGTTACTGTTGAAACTGATTCTAATTTTATTTCTTTGGATTTTGCCTCTTCTATTGGTTTTGAGATAACTGTTTCCTTTTCCTGTATAGGTAGCTTTTTCACAGGTTCTAATACGACTTCTTCAGATTTTGGTTCTTCAGGTTTCTCTATTCTTTTCACTGGTCTCAATAATACCTCTTCAGATTTCTCCTCCGGTTTGTCTCTTTTGAATGATTTTAAAGTAATTTCCTCTTTTGTCTCTTCTTTTTTGGAAAGTTTCTTTGCAGGTTTTAGTACGACTTCTTCGGGTTTTGATTCTTCAGGTTTTTCGATTCCTCTCATTGGTTTCAATAGTACCTTTTCAGATTTTTCCTCCGGTTTCTCTCTCTCGAATGGTTTTAAAGTAATTTCCTCCTTTGTTTCTTCCTCTTTCGAAAGCTTTTTTACAGATTTTAATATGACTTTTTCAGATTCTGGTTCTTCAGGTTTTTCTGTTTTTCTCACTGGCTTTAATCGTACTTCTTCAGATTTTTGTTCTGGTTTTTCCCTCTTGAATGATTTTAAAGTTATTTCCTCTTTTGTCTCTTCTTCTTTGGGAAGTTTTTTTGCAGGTTTTAGTACGACTTCTTCGGGTTTTGATTCTTCAGGTTTTTCTATTCCTTTCATTGGTTTCAATTGTACCTCTTCAGGTTTTTGCTCCGGTTTTTCTCTTTTCAATGGTTTTAAAGTTATATCTTCTTTTGTCTCTTCTTCTTTTGGAAGCTTTTTTACAGGTTTTAGTACGACTTCTTCGGGTTTTGATTCTTCATGTTTTTCTATTCCTCTCATTGGTTTCAATTGTACCTCTTCGGGTTTTTGCTCCGGTTTTTCTCTTTTGAATGGTTTTAAAGTTATATCCTCTTTTGTCTCTTCCTCTTTTGGAAGCTTTTTTACAGGTTTTAATATGACTTCTTCAGATTTTGGTTTTTCAGGTTTTTCTATTCTTCTCACTGGTTTCAATTGTACCTCTTCAGGTTTTTGCTCCGGTTTTTCTCTTTTCAATGGTTTTAAAGTTATATCCTCTTTTGTCTCTTCCTCTTTTGGAAGCTTTTTTACAGGTTTTAATATGATTTCTTCAGATTTTGGTTTTTCAGGTTTTTCTATTCTTCTCACTGGTTTCAATCGTACCTCTTCAGGTTTTTGCTCCGGTTTTTCTCTTTTGAATGGTTTTAAAGTTATTTCCTCTTTTGTCTCTCCTTCTTTGGGAAGTTTCTTTGCAGGTTTTAGTACGACTTCTTCGGGTTTTGATTCTTCAGGTTTTTCTATTCTTCTCACTGGTTTCAATCGTACCTCTTCAAGTTTTTGCTCCGGTTTTTCTCTTTTGAATGGTTTTAAAGTTATTTCCTCTTTTGTCTCTTCTTCTTTGGGAAGTTTCTTTGCAGGTTTTAGTACGACTTCTTCGGGTTTTGATTCTTCAGGTTTTTCTATTCCTCTCATTGGTTTCAAATGTACCTCTTCGGGTTTTTGCTCCGGTTTTTCTCTTTTGAATGGTTTTAAAGTTATATCCTCTTTTGTCTCTTCCTCTTTTGGAAGCTTTTTTACAGGTTTTAATATGACTTCTTCAGATTTTGGTTTTTCAGGTTTTTCTATTCTTCTCACTGGTTTCAATTGTACCTCTTCAGGTTTTTGCTCCGGTTTTTCTCTTTTGAATGGTTTTAAAGTTATTTCCTCTTTTGTCTCTTCTTCTTTGGGAAGTTTCTTTGCAGGTTTTAGTACGACTTCTTCGGGTTTTGATTCTTCAGGTTTTTCTATTCCTCTCATTGGTTTCAATTGTACCTCTTCGGGTTTTTGCTCCGGTTTTTCTCTTTTGAATGGTTTTAAAGTTATATCCTCTTTTGTCTCTTCCTCTTTTGGAAGCTTTTTTACAGGTTTTAATATGACTTCTTCAGATTTTGGTTTTTCAGGTTTTTCTATTCTTCTCACTGGTTTCAATTGTACCTCTTCAGGTTTTTGTTCCGGTTTTTCTCTTTTGAATGGTTTTAAAGTTATTTCCTCTTTTGTCTCTTCTTCTTTGGGAAGTTTCTTTGCAGGTTTTAGTACGACTTCTTCGGGTTTTGATTCTTCAGGTTTATCTATTCTTCTCACTGGTTTCAATCGTACCTCTTCAGGTTTTTGCTCCGGTTTTTCTCTTTTGAATGGTTTTAAAGTTATTTCCTCTTTTGTCTCTTCTTCTTTGGGAAGTTTCTTTGCAGGTTTTAGTACGACTTCTTCGGGTTTTGATTCTTCAGGTTTATCTATTCTTCTCACTGGTTTCAATCGTACCTCTTCAGGTTTTTGCTCCGGTTTTTCTCTTTTGAATGGTTTTAAAGTTATTTCCTCTTTTGTCTCTTCTTCTTTGGGAAGTTTCTTTGCAGGTTTTAGTACGACTTCTTCGGGTTTTGATTCTTCAGGTTTATCTATTCTTCTCACTGGTTTCAATCGTACCTCTTCAGGTTTTTGCTCCGGTTTTTCTCTTTTGAATGGTTTTAAAGTTATTTCCTCTTTTGTCTCTTCTTCTTTGGAAAGTTTCTTTGCAGGTTTTAGTACGACTTCTTCGGGTTTTGATTCTTCAGGTTTTTCTATTCCTCTCATTGGTTTCAATTGTACCTCTTCGGGTTTTTGCTCCGGTTTTTCTCTTTTCAATGGTTTTAAAGTTATATCCTCTTTTGTCTCTTCCTCTTTTGGAAGCTTTTTTACAGGTTTTAATATGACTTCTTCAGATTTTGGTTTTTCAGGTTTTTCTATTCCTTTCATTGGTTTCAATTGTACCTCTTCAGGTTTTTGCTCCGGTTTTTCTCTTTTGAATGGTTTTAAAGTTATATCCTCTTTTGTCTCTTCCTCTTTTGGAAGCTTTTTTACAGGTTTTAATATGATTTCTTCAGATTTTGGTTTTTCAGGTTTTTCTATTCTTCTCACTGGTTTCAATCGTACCTCTTCAGGTTTTTGCTCCGGTTTTTCTCTTTTGAATGGTTTTAAAGTTATTTCCTCTTTTGTCTCTTCTTCTTTGGGAAGTTTCTTTGCAGGTTTTAGTACGACTTCTTCGGGTTTTGATTCTTCAGGTTTTTCTATTCTTCTCACTGGTTTCAATTGTACCTCTTCAGGTTTTTGCTCCGGTTTTTCTCTTTTCAATAGTTTTAAAGTTATATCCTCTTTTGTCTCTTCTTCTTTGGGAAGTTTCTTTGTAGGTGTTAGTACGACTTCTTCGGGTTTTGATTCTTCAGGTTTTTCTATTCCTCTCATTGGTTTCAATTGTACCTCTTCAGGTTTTTGTTCCGGTTTTTCTCTTTTGAATGGTTTTAAAGTTATTTCCTCTTTTGTTTCTTCGTCTTTTGGAAGCTTTTTCACAGGTTTTAATATGACTTCTTCTGATTTTGGTTCTTCAGATTTTTCTATTCTTCTCATTGGTTTCAATTGTACCTCTTCAGGTTTTTGCTCTGGTTTTTCTCTCTTGAACGATTTTAATGTAATTTCTTCCTTTTTCTCCTTGTCTTTTGGAAATTCTGTTTCAGGTTTTAATATGACGTCTTCAGGTTTTGTTTCTTTTGCTTTTTGTTTAATTAATTTTACATCTTCTAGCTTTTCTCCAGCTTGTATTGATTTTCCTGCACGTCTCCATGGTAAATCCATTCTTTCTGTAAATACATCTTCAGTAATAATGTCATCTACTTTTTCAGATATCACTTCTGGTTTTAACGTTTCCTTTGAGACAGTTTTGCTTTTCTCAGGTTTTTGCCATGTTATTTCAGAAACTTCTTTGCTATCGGGTTGTACTGATTCTTCCAATTTGTCTGGAACTATAATATTAAAGGTAGATGATTTTTCATCTTGCTTCCATAATAATAAATTTGCCTGTTCTTCAGATTTTGTTTCAACAAGTTGAATTTCTGGAATTTTTTGAATTGTCAATGATTTTGATTTACGACGCCACGGAATTTCTGAAATCTCTGTAGATCTATCCTCTTCCGATTTAACTTCAGGTTTAGTTGATTGTAATAATTTTATTCTTTGATCTTCTTTCTTTTCTTTTTCCTTTTTGCCCCTAATCCATGGTATTAATACTTCTTTTTTAGATCTTTCGATTATACTATCGATTGTTTTGGTATTTAATATTGTAGTGTCTTCCTTTTCGACATATGGCATTCTTTTCACAAACTTTTCTTCGCCTCTCATATTTCTAATTGATTCAACATCTTTGTCCACTTCGACAATAATTTTATCTTCCTCTTCGTGATATAGCATCTTTTCAGTTAATTGTGGACCTTTGGTTTTAACTTGTTCCAAATCAACTTTTTCAACTAATTTTTTTTTCATTATTTCTTTGTCTGTCATCGATACTGGTTTCAATAATATTTTCTCGTGAGTCTTTTTATGTATTTCTTTTAATTCTGGTTTTGTTTTCTTTAAAATTATTTTCTCTTCCGTCCATGATTTTGACTGTAATTTTTCTTGTGGTATTTCCTTTCTCTTGCTTATTTTTTTATCATTGATTGTAGTTTCGCGCTCTGATATAACTTTAAGCAAAACAGTATCTTCTTCTTCCTTATATGTAATCATGTTTTTATCATCGATTTTTTCTTCTTGTATTAATTTTTCATTTGTATGTGGTTTTGATGGTTTTAATTTAGTAACATCATGTGTATCAGTTGAAACTTGAAGTAATGTAGTATCTTCCTGTTCAACATATTTTGAACATATATTAATTTCCGTCTCTTCTTTTGTAACAGATTTTAGATCTACCTTTTCTAAACTTTGTTTTTGGAGCGTTGGTTTAGTGACTTTGGATGATTTTAAATCTACTGTTTCTATAGTCTCTTTTTGGACTTCTTTTTGGATAGGTTTAGATTTTCTCAAAATAATTTTTTCTTCTATCCATGGTTTTGTTTTATCTATCTTATCTGTAATTGTCCTCTCTTCGCTTGTTCTTCTTGCTTTCCTTATTGTAGAAATATCTATTCGTGTAATTTCTTCTATTGGAATTATTTCAGTTTCTTTTTCCGAAATTGGTTTCAAATCAGTCTTATCTAACGCTGATTTAACGACATCTATCTTTTCTATTAATGAAGATTTCGATGAAACAGATTCGAGCGTTTCCTTAAGTATTTGCTTTTTCTCCGGTTTTGCTTTTTTCAAAGCAATTTTTTCTTCCATCCAAGGCTTGGGTTTTATTTTTTCTATGACAGGTTTTTCTTTTTTTATTTTTTGTATTTTTTCGTCTTTTGACATTGTGAGCAAAGAACTATCCTCTTGTTCGAGAAAATTTATTTTATCTACAACATCCACTTCAGAAGTTATTTTTGTCTTTGGTTTTATTTTCTTCGAAATAATTTCCTCCTTTTTCCATTTTGATTCCTCATTTTTTTCTTTTTTTAACACAGTTTCATCTAAACGACGCGATGTTTTTAACAGACTAGCATCCACTTCCTCTTTATAAAGTTCAGTCACAGTATCGTCGGTAACATGTTCTTTGGCCTTTGTTTTATCTTTTGGTACGGATTTCAATTTAATTGTTTCTCCATTAAGTCCATGGATGTCCTTCTTCTCAATCTTTGTCGGCTTCAAATCAATTTCTTCCAACTTTTCTTTTGCTACATCTTTAACAATTCGGGGAATTTTCTTCAAAGTTACTTCTTCCTCGGTCCACGGTTTTATTTGACTCTCGAAAACTCGAAGTTTATCCAAAGAAGAATCTCTTGATTTTGTTTTTATTTTCTGCCATGGAAGTGAATCGCGAGTTTTATGTCGAAGTTGAACACGTCCCTTTCTCCAAGGCAGCGATTCATCACCTGGTTGAAAATATGTTTCAAGTGGTAAATCATTTTCGCCGAGAGCTAATGATTTCAGAACTATATCTTCTTTTGAACCAAGTTCTTGACCAAGTTTTGTATCTACTTCGATATTAGCATCCGTTTCCGCGGGAACCGCATAATAGGCTTCTTTTCTCTCTGTAAGTTATGGAAAATGTGTTTAAATAGTTCGAAACATTTTTCGCGTTGTGGTTAGTTGTTTCACACTGTGTATGTCAAATTAAGCAAAAACTTTATTTATATTATGCGAGATACGTTATATTAAATTAAAAAGAATCTATTTATAGACTCAAAACAATTTATCAACATATCCTTTACATCATGAAATTAATTATATAAATAGTTTACTTTTAAATTACACACACACACACACACACACACACACACACACACACACACACACACACACACACACACACACACACACATATGCATATTATATAATTACATACATATATATATATATATATATATATATATATGTGTGTGTGTGTGTGTGTGTATGTATGTAATTATAAACGTAATATATAAACGTACAAAAAAAATATATATATATAAACGTTTTTGTAAATTTTTTTCGTAAATTGTAGAACAACGGAGAATAGATTTTGACCAAATTAACTTCCCAGGGCAGAAATCAAGGCATTTTGCCAGATGATCGTTCTTGGAAAAGTGAATTATTCAAGTCATGTGTGTGCGTGTGCATTTGCGCGCGCGCGCGCGCGCGCGTGTGTGTGTGTGTGTGTGTGTGTGTGTATGTTAGTGCGCCCGCGCACATAAAATGCAAAAGAAGTGATGCCTAATGTTTATCTTTATTTAATGTTATAACAATAGAAACCTAATTTTTGTGATAAATTAAGCAATTAATGAAACAAACTATTGTTGGAACAAATAAATTTTTCAATTAATATTGTTAATAGAATATTAAAATACGACACACATACACAGACTTTTATGTTTACGTATGTATTGAGCGTACATATATGAATTAACTTGCTGCGTACATATATGAATTGACGCTGATATTATGAAATAAAAATAATTAATCAAATAAAAACTTAATCAAATGTGTTATGTAAAACAAATATTAAAAAATGTTTTATAACAATAATGCGTAAATTTACGTTTCTTATATTATTTTTGTGTTTAAATCTGGAGAGTTTATCCGCAACTCGATTGCGTGGGAGTTTCTTTTTCGAAATGTAATGAAATACAATGCTATTACGCACAATAACACCGACATTATTATCTTTAGCAGACATAGGAACAGGGAAAATAGTAGGTAACGAATATTTTATTAAGTCTAGTGAGTCTCGCGTGAAGTAGTTGGGAGCATTCGTGGAGTTCGTAGAGTTCGCAGTGCTTGCAAGCTTCCCTCAAGTAGCTTTCCGCGGAGCAACGGTGGGGGTTTTTGATGTACAAGACGCACGTCTCGACTTCATGTTACATCTAGCCATAATAGTAGTCAGTTGGAAGTCGAAGACGAAAGAACGAAAGAAATCTTAGAACTCTCTTAGAAATCTCAACATCATTATCGTGCTTCTTATGATGATACGGTGATTGCAATGTTGCAGTGAAGTGAATTAAAAATAATATTTCAAAGAAAGAAATTTGTTGACAAGCATACTTTTAACATACATTATCCCTTTGTCAATAGAAATTTCTTTCTTTTATGTGTTTTATCGAAATATAATTATATTCGAATTAGATACATATAAAGCTATTTCGCCATTGTGCCGTGTTTCAAATATTCATGTATCACACACACACACACACACACACACACACACACACACACACACACACACACACACACACACACACACACACACACACAGTTTTCAGACAAACATTTTATATAGTCAAAAATATCAAGCATTCCGTTTTTATATAATTTTTAAATGTATTTCAACTTTATTTCACAAATACAAAGTGTTTTCTTGTTTATAAATATCTTTCTTAGTTATTTAATTAAGAGGATTATATATAAATGTAATTATTATTCTATTAGTGACGTAATAATATGGAAGATTAATGAGAAAGTACTGAGTGACATTTTATTACTTAAAATCTTTAATAATCTACAATTGAATGTAATAAAAAACTAAAAGATTATGCGTAAAATTAAAAAGAAGATGCTTATGCATTTAGATGAATGAGTGAATACAAGGATAAAGATTTATTACTTTCTGTAATAATGTCATATTTGTTATTAGTTATTAGGTAACTCATGTAAGAGTAAGGATTTATTGTGATTATATATAAAATAAAAAATAAAAATATCGATAAACGCATAGGCAAATATTTTTTTCATTTTTTTTATATCTTACTCCAAAATTTATGGTTACTCAGTATGGTAACGATTTTATGACGCGTAAGATATAACATCATGTCAGACTTATTATTTCATGTCTATATATGTGTGTGTGTGTGTGTGTGTGTGTGTGTGTGTGTGTGTGTGTGTGTGTGTGTGTGTGTGTGTGTGTGTGTGTGTAGGCGTGCGCGTGCGCGTGTATTAAAATACAATACGTCAAACATCTTTTTTAAATCAGCATTGTCAAATAAGTCTGCATAAAATATTAATTTTCATATATCTTTTATATAAGTAAATTAATGTAAGTAGCAGTATCACTATTAGCGATGTTGTACTATATTTTTAAACGTAAATAAATGTTTTATTTTGTTCTAATTACATAATAAATTGTTTTAATAAATCGAAAGAAATGTACCAATATATCACTGTATTTTTCTTCAAATAAATAACAAATAACTTATCTTTTTTTAATATTTTAATTATATTAAATATAATAGCACTGTGTAATCGATATCGTCAATTATCCATTATATATTAATAAATAATAACAACACAACCTGTCATGTATATTTTGAAGTCCAAATTGATAAAATACTAAAAATAATTTTCTCTCATTTTGCAGAGTACGCTGACACGCGCTTCCCCGTATTATTCCTGGCATGACTGAATCACTAGCAGCTGGCTCGAGACGGAGCCAAAATAGTCAACTACCTCGGCCAGCTTCCTCCGAAATTACTATGCTGACGAAATCGAGCGAAGGTGGTCTGGGATTAAAGATATGGATCACAGAAAGAAATGTCTTGATGAATCAGCGTGTCCATTTGCTCTCTTGAGAAGTATTGTCGTTCCATCTTCAAGGATGTTCAAAAATTTATCGAATGTCACATATATCTTATTTTATTTACAATATGTATGAATTGCATCTAAGATGATAGTTCTTATGAAATTTCTCTCATTAGTTTTGAAGTAGATGGAAATGAAGATTATATTTTTTTAAATATATTTATACGAGTTGATCTCTGAAATTTCTGACGATTTAATACTGATTACAAGAGACTGTTATTTAAAATTTTTTACGTCAAATTTAAGATAAAGTTAATTAAGATAATTTAAATTTGTGAGATATCACATCTTAATGATACAAACAACAAACTCGAATATTCTCTATTTAAAGACTTTTGAAATATATCCATATGATACCATATGATGCGTTTTGAAATATATACAAATTGTACATTAAACTTAAAATAATTTTTTTAAATAATAATAAAAAGTAAGTGAATAACGGCATTTAAAACGTAAAAAAGAATAAATTAATAGATTAATACCGCCAGTTTTATATAATTTGTATCAAATACACGCATTACCTAAATCATCGTCGAATGAATTCTTCAGAGTTCTAAACCGGCGGCCAAATATAGCTAGGTAATGTAATACACATCACGTGCTCAAAAATAACTTAAGAAAAGGGCCTCAGTCGGTGTGCACACGGCACTGCACTGTTTTTCACTTAGAACGTATTTTATACGATAGAAGCGACTAACATGAGTATATATGTATACTTACGAGCTTTTTTCTCAAAAATGTTGTATTTATTATGCAAACATGTTGAAACATTAGGTAAATCCCAATTATGTATTTCTATAATAAGACATTTGAGCAATAAAAAATTAAGAGAATTGGAAATTTTTATTCTTTCTTTTTGTTTTCTTGTATAAACTATTTGTTCTTTAGTGTTACAGGCATGTGTTGTGTAGTTTTTCTCTTGCACACGACACACTTCGGAGAGTTCAATAGAAGAACATTCTCTGTTATAAAGGTCTTTCTTTCTTAAGTGGTAGACATTTTTTACTTGGTCACATTTCCTTATTATAGGAGCATCAAATATAATAATTTAAACAATTTATACAATTTGTAAAAACATATTTTACTAATTATATATACTTTATATATGTTTTACATAATGTTGGATCAGAATTTACTGTCTCAAAGATTCCACTATTGAGAATAGCTATGTTAAAATCGTTTTTTACGACATACGAAATATTAATGACATATTAATAAATAAGACGATGGTTGTCGAACGGCGACAAACAGTAACAAACGGCAACAAACGAGACTTGGACGTACTTAGAACATTCGGTTTTATTGCGACTTCCATTGTACAATAAATAATTGATTAGTAAGATGTTAGATGATACTTTATCTCTGCGTATACGTATGTCGTTGTGTAATTTCTTTAATAAATATATATATATATATATATATATATATATATATATATATATATATATAAAATTGTAGTGTGAACGTACATATATAGTGAGAAAATGATGTAATACATGTAAATGTGTGTGTGTGTGTGTGTGTGTGTGTGTGTGTGTGTGTGTGTGTGTGTATATTTATATGATATATTTTTATAATAAACATCAAAACTATACAGCGAACGAGAAAACGAGTTATCAACGCAGTCGCACCCTATATTCCTCTTTCTTCATTTCCTTCATAATATTGCGCAAAATTTCATTTGCGACTATATTACTTATATTTACAATGTCAATACAAAGTCTGTAGTATTCTTTCTGAAAAGGCTGTAAACACATTTTTGTCTTGAGATGAAGATCAAAATATCGACGGCGCAAGACATTCGTAAAACAGAACATTCGCTTTCGTCTACCCTGATCTTAAGAAGCGTGATCGCGTTTATCCCGATCGATTGCATTACAAATAATTTTAATTCTCATTTTAATTTTGTTTTACAACATTTCAACTTTAGCATTATCATGACCTTTGTATACCCAGCAAACGAAAATGAATTAAAATGGATAGAATGGATTCGAATGGTTATTGCCGAATCCAAATTCTTGATTTTTTGAATCCATTTCAATCCAATTAAAGTTTAAGGATTCTTTGAATTTATTTTAATTCATGAAGTGGAATTGAAACTACGAGATTTCTACGCTGTCAATCCAAAAAAGATTATGCGGATCAATTCATTTTGATACATGAAACGCGATTGAAACTATGGATTCCTATTCTTTCATAAAAAAAAAATTACGCGTTCCATGCAATCCATTTTAATCCAGGAAACAGGATTGAAACGAAGTACTTCCTATTCTTTCAATTCAAAATGTATTAAAATGAATTAAAATGGATTAGAAATTTTCAATTCATTTTAATCTATTCTATTTCCGGATGCTAGGTACTTGAATAATATCTTGAATCTTAAGATATTTTTTATACGCAAAGTTTGCAGTTTTATATAACAGCCTTTTAATACATCAATTGTTATTATTAATTATTCCTCGTTTCACTCGCTCAGCTATTTTCAAAATATGATGCGTTAGTACAAACTCCCCGGGCGCGCACGACACTTTTGATTAGAGGGTGTTTACGATAGAAGTTGCGAAATCTTGTAAGATAGGTTGGTAGGTTACGTTTCTTTTTTTTTTAAGGAAGGCAACAACAAAGCACAAAAGTAAAAATATGAATGAATATTTACGGCAAGTTTATTGCGCGGAGACGACTGTAAAGATTTGAGACGATGTAAAGACATAGTCACAATGAACGCGTTAGATAAAAATTAGGATATATATTATCAGCAATAATTTTTATGTATCAGAAAAATTCTTAACTTCGATGAGCTCTACACAATACCAATTCCACTCAACATCTGTTTTACATCTATTTCATTGTATCACGCATCATTATAAGCTAATTAATCTTTTGCGTTTAGAGAAATCTCGACAAATATATAGTAATCTAGAATTATTTCAGAATATTACCATAATCGTATATGGATATTATAAGATAAAGAGGTACGTAATAATTAAAATTTTCAATTGCAGGAATTAATATCATCTTTTCCAAGATTTAACGAAATTATATTATTCGCTAATGTTATTAACTTGTTAATGTTAATTAATGTCATGCTTCTGTCTCGAATATACATTCGTCTCCGGAGTTCTTGGAGATGGTATAATATAAGTATATAATCGCGTATTATGTTAGCAATCGAATCTATATCTTTAATTCAGTTCTTACTTTTGACGATGAGTTTGGCGGATGTTTCTACGGTACCAGCAGATGTCGTAGCGCGGCAAGTGAAGGTGCCAGTATCCTCCTCGTAGGTAGTTGCTATCAGTAACACCGCATTGTTGCCTTCATGAATCATCTGAAAATAATGTATCATGTTTTCTTTGAGTATCACGTTTTGAACATGAAATCTTTTTTGATATTTTACTAGAAAAAAATATAACGTGATATCTACCTGAAAATCTGGTGACTGTGGGATCAAGGCACCTTCTCGATACCATTGAATCGTCGGTTTAGGCTTTGTCGGACTCACTTGAGTCTTAAATTGAGCCGGCTGTCCTTCTACCACTATTTGATCCTTTAAAGGTGTTAATTTTGGCAGAACATCAGCTGTGTCAGGTGCTAATTGAAAATAGAAAAGAACAGTACGTTAATTTCATGTGGTACATTAAGAAGAAATATAATGAGAGATTAAATTTTAATTTTCTTTTTTTTCCTTTCTCTTACCGAGTACTCTGAGGTTGGCAGATGTCATAATTTCACCAGCCGGATTTTTTGCAATGCATTTATAAACACCTTCATCTTCAGGGAACGCCTCAGAAATTCTCAGAGTATAAAAATCGTCTTCTTTCTGCATTTGGAAGTACTTTGATGGTTTGATTACCTATACAAATGCGATAAGCGTTTAAGAATAAAATTATCGGAAAGTTTCTTAGCAGATTTATAACATTTTTATCCGATTTATTCAATGTATATAAATGAAGAATATGTTCCAAACAACAGAAAGAAATACGGGCAATATCTGCCAGACAGAATTTTAGGCGCCTAATAATCTCTTTCTTTTATTTTTTAAATTTATATATTTTATATATAAATTAGACATATACGCGCGCGCGCGCGCGCGCTCACACACACACACACACACACACACACACACACACACACACACACACACACACACACACGCACGCACGCACGCACGCACGCACGCACGCACGCACACACACGCACACACGCACACACACACACGCACACACGCACGCACACACACACACACACACACACACACACACACACACATATATATATATGTCTTTATTATTGTAACATTGGATACCTTATCAGCTTTTTTCCATTGCACAGTAGGAACAGGCTTTCCTATAATCCTGCAGGCGAAAGCGACGGAAGTTCCTTCCTTAATGGTTTGATCCTTTAATGGTTCCAGAACAGTTGGCGCTTTTTCTACTGTTGGCGTTGTTGGTTTTACAATCTTTGTTAGAGATTGAGGTCCACGAACGGTGCACTCTGCTTCGCAACGCGCTTCTCCGGCACTGTTAATCGCAACACATTCGTACTTGGCAGTATCTTCTGGTACTGTCTCCAGAATCAGTAGTGTATAAATATTATCTTCTTCCAAAGTTTTATAACGGATATCCGCTGTTACTTTTTTACCATTCTGCAATAAAAAAAATATTCGATTTTGAATCAATTAAAATGTTTAATTCTATGCTTTGACACTACGCACATAAAATCAACTAACAAATTTATAATGCACGCACACACACACACACACACACACACACACACGCGCGCGCGCGCGTGTTTGCATTTTACCTTAAGCCAGTAAACATCCAGCGGTTTAGTGCCGGTAATCTTGGCATCGAATCTAGCAAGTTGTCCAGTAGCTACAGAAGTGGATTGAATCGTGGATAAGAAACTAGGTGGTATCGTGCCACCTCGCCCAGGCTGTCTTCTGCGTTCCTCTACGACTAAGTTGGCACTACATTTGGCTTTGCCTCCTCTATTTTCAGCAATAACGGAAAAGACACCAGAATCTTCCATAAAAACTTGTCTGATAATTAATACCGATTTGGTGCTAAAAGTATAAATTTGTAGATCAGCAGAATTTTGTATAGGAAAATCTTCGCGATACCATTTGATAGTCGGTAATGGGTCGCCATCAAATTCGACTTCAAATTTAGCTTGTTCTTGCTCAAACGCTCTACAGGGTTGAATCTTCTTCGTAAAAATTGGCGGCTTGGCAGGTTTGACTTGACCTTGCACTACACGTTCCTGCGTTTTTGCTTTATGTTCTACTTCCGTAGTTTCCGTTGCTGTAATTTTTCTCGTTATTTCTACGTCACCTTTGACCTCCTTTTGTGTCTGTTTTTGTTTAGCAACGTGAACTTCACGGCCATGAACTGTGGATTCAGATGGTTCTGGTGGATATTTTCCCGAAGTTTTAACGCGTTCTGTATCTATATCTATCTCGGTGACAAACGGTTTTTTTATGTATTTCGGAGGTGGTTGTACCGATTCTTGCTGAGGTTGTTCCTCCCTATGAGAAATCAATAATCAGCAATTGTTATTGCCAAATGTCAGATATGCAATTATTATCAAATTTATTATGTTGTTATAATACTTACAAACTTTCTTCATACTTTTGGGCCATTCCCTTTGCTAAGGAATGTGCAACGACCTTGTCGCCGGGAATAGCAAACTGATGCGAAGCTTCCCTTAATCTAGTCTCTTTGAGCATTTGTTCTTCTTCAAGATTCATCAGCTTATTATAATAATCTTCATTTTTCTTACTCTTTACAGATTTTTGCCATTCAGTCTCAGGTTCTTTGATAACTTTAGGACCAAGATGCTCGGTGGCAATTTCGATTCCTTGGGAAACGCTTTGGTGACGTTCGTCGAACACGCGCTCCAATTCTGTATTTTGTCGTTCGGTTTGATACTGTGTTAGGCCATAATCGTACCAAGCTAAGGAAACAATACATTATATCGGTGTGATCTTATGCATTTCATATTTGGTATAAAGAAACGGGTTGTGGACATATCAGTTAATTGATATTTCTATAAAGAAACAACGTCCTTCAATGAGATATTTTTGCAACTATTAACGTTTACATTTATATTTTGCTTAAAGATATAAGAAAATAATAAATTAATGAATATTTAATAAATAACGGATAATTTATTAGACGATTAATATTTGGATTGAGATAGCTCATTGAAGCAACATTTTCTTGCTTTTCTTAATCAAGGAAAACAAAATCTAACCGAAAATCACAATATATTTAAGACACAGTACATGAATGACAATGCAACACATATCGACGACACTTAGATAATAAATAGTAGGAATTGAACTAAATGTGGAAAATTTGAGTAGTTAACGCTAATCTGAAATTATTTTACTTTATCATATTATTGAAAACACTGTTAGATCATTTATTTCTTACGAACGTGCTTTCCTTCGTGTTATAAGAAGGTTTTTTAAATTTAAAGAGAATAGATAAATCTATTGAATTGCGAAGTTCTTTCATCTAATTAACCAAATAATTCTTATAACATTGAATTTTCCTTCTTTTATGGAATTAATTTTAATATTCAATTCCTCGCTACTTTCTGTGCGAGGCATCAAAGAATGGGTAATGCATATCTATAAAAAAAACAAAGAAGAAAACAGAAAAACAAAAATTAAAACGATAAATTAAACACATAATGGAAATTAGAGTCAAATCATATTGCGCAATATTGAGAGATACGGAAATCTGCTCGATATTTGTATTTTTAATAAACAATAATTTATTAAATTGCTATACCTTAGTAAACTATAAGACTGAGGCAACAGTGAATATAAGCAATGAATATAATGCATAAAATATAATGCATGAATAAAAATAAACATTAAATAAATATCCTTAATACAGATTGAGAAATAATTTTATATGTTATCTTGAGAGAGATATCATATAAAATAAATTGAGATTAGATAAAATAATTTAATGAGCAACCCGTGTCTTCCAGCGCAACAATATATAATTATATTTATAAGAAAAAAACATTAATAAAATGTAAAACAATACCAATGTTTTCTTCACAACTTTTTATTTCATACCTGAATATCTGCGGTGTGAAAAATACAATACCTTTGATCTAAGATGATATCGGTCTAATATTCCTGTCGATATTTCCAACCATGACGAAGAAGGAGAAGTAGAAGAAGCTGTTGGATGTTGAGGTGATTTTTGTGGCTTTTTTTGGAATGCCAAATGGAGAGCAGGAAGGAAGGGATCGTTTATGTTTGAATGGTCTAGAGTGTTTTCTTGTATTCGAATAGTATGTATGTGTCGTATCGATATATATTATGTACTGTGTTTTTAGTTGCTCGTACTTTTCAATTTACACTCGCTTGTCGCGAATTGTTATTGAAGGCTTATAATCACGTTTTTTATTTTTATGTGCTATATTTACCGTTGCAAACTCTTGAAATTATTACTATTTTATTATTATACTGTACGTGAATTCTTCGTAATAGTTCTTCTTCTTTCTCAAGAAAGAAAATTATTAATCAATAATTTTTACTTTCGTATTTATATTTTTCTTATGTACAATCTCATTGCTCTATAAGAGTATACTTTATTTTATCGTGACACGAAGAATTCGTAAACGTACATGTATATGATAACTGGAAACTGGTGAAAACTTACGTCTTGGTGAATTTTTCAATACACCCCGGTAGTCGTCGCTTCTCTGTTTGACAGTTAAAGTCGTTTCTGTACGTGCTTCACCAACAGAACTCCTTGCAATTACTTCCACTTTACCATGGTCGTATTGTCTAGTCTTTGGTATATCCAGATGATACATGCCGTCGTATGTCAATTTATAACGCGACCCCTGCGAAAAAAAATTTAATATAACTGCATTATAATAATATTCTCGTGAGAATGGTTGATATTGTTTATATATCGGAAATGATATTTTAAAACTTACATTGACTACTGTATGTCCATTAATTATCCACATAACTCGAGGTCTTGGATGTCCAGTAACTCGACAGCAGAATCTAGACCAATCACCTTCTTCGACGGTTACCGCTTCTGGTTTACTTACAAAAATTGGCGCCGAGCGTACTTTTTCTTCTTCGCCTTCCTCTTCGGGCACTCTGTAAAGTGCAAATAATGTTTTTAAATAATGCACACGTCGTATACATTTTATGTTGCTTTGTTGTAATGTAATGTAATAAATATATTATTCGGTCAACAATCTTTTTTTCTTTCAAGAAATCCTATTTTCTGAAAACTAGCAATACTCAAGAGAAACGCACGCGCACGCATGTACGCACGCATAAAAGATAACAATAGATGCTATCTTATGAGTATTACTTGAAAAACAGTTTTTTGTGTATTAATAAGACATAAATTAATATCTTACATTTGCCATGCTGCTTCCATTTCTCTGATTTTTTCGATGCTCTTCATGCCTTTTGGAAGTTGAGATTCATAAATAATTCCAGGTTTTCCCGCAGTTCTAATTATGGCCCTGGTTTCGTCCATTCCATAAAGATTTGTAGCTCTGCACAGATACTCGCCACTATCTTCTGGATAAACCCAACCAAAATTCATTGCTACATAACCAAAGTCATAAATAGGAGTAAATCGATTCTTATGAGGTAATGGTTTCCCATTGAAGAACCATTCGACTTTCATATTTGGATCACCCACGGGCGCCAATTGACACTCAAACTTGGTGCTATTCATTTCAATAAGATCGGTTTGATCTTGAATTTGTGTGACAAATCTAGGGGGCTGCTTTTTGTCCGCGTCATACAAATCATCCTCAGTTAAATGAATTTCGGAAGTATACTTCTTAATTGTTGCTTCCATTTGCATCAAGGCTTCAGATCTTTTCATACCTTTTGGTACTTGATTTTGCAAAATGATACTTGGTAATTCTGCGAAAAAATAATTAATATGAAGAATCTACATCTCGATACATGTAATTTGACAAAAATAAGAAATGAAAGAGAGATTAGAAACATACTTTTGCAAGATACAGCAGCTCGAGTAATATCTTCTCCAAGATCATTAATAGCCTTGCAAACATATTCACCAGAATCCTCGGGATAAACATATAAGATATCCATCGACACAAATCCCATGTCGTAAACCGTTCTGTATCTGTGCCCGGCGGGTATCAATTTACCATTTCTGTACCATTCGATACGTAGATTCGGATCCTCCTTGGGCTCCACACGGCATTCAAATCTAACTGGTTCACCCTCGTCGACTGTTGTTGATTGAATTTGAGTGATAAAATGAGGTGGTTGTCGCGGTGCTTCTTCCGCAGGAGCTTGAGAGACTGGTCCTCGCTCTAATTCTTTTAGCTTCTCACCGCTCATTCCCATTGGCAATTGAGAGTCAAAATCTATTGTCTTCTTGGCTAAAAAGAAAGAGAGAAGCAAAGAGAAATAAAAAAATTATTTTTGACTTACACTATAATAATATAAAGGAAGTTTATACTGTAATAATATAAAGTGCAAATATAAATGTATATCTTTCAACCAAAAGTTAATAAATTATTAAGTTGCGTAACTTACATTTGCAAGTGATGGTAGCTTTGGTAGTAGCAGTGCCCCATTTATTAGTAGCTCTGCAGACATATTCACCGCTATCTCGTGCATACGTGTATGACATATCCAATGATATAAATCCAAAATCATTAATCTGATGAACCCGAGAGCCTGTTGCAAAAGGCCGTCCATTGTGGAACCAATCAATACGCATAGTGGGATCACCCACAGGTTCAACTCTACAATCGAAGTGACTCGGTCCAGCTTCTTCAACTTCGATATCTTTAAGTTCGACGATAAATCTTGGTGGATTTGGTGTTTCTTCCTCCGCCAAAATTTCATCTTTCTTATATAAGGACTCTTCCAATTTCTGAATACTTTCTGTACCAGTCTTAAAATTGCTCGGTAACTGAGGCTCCAGGATAATACCTTGACGTCCGCGAACTTGAAGTTTGCACGATACCGTGGCTTCACCGTGACGATTGGTAGCTTTACAGGTGTATAAACCAGAATCGCGTTGATAGCAATTTGCGACTTCCAGAATAACGAAACCAAAGTCATGAATTGTTTTGACTCTACTACCAGCAAGAAGAGGCTTGCCATTGTGAAACCATTCAACTCTCATACTGGAATCGTTAATTGGCTGTAATCGGCATTCGAAGTGAGCAAGAGAATTTTCAGCTAAAGTCAAATCAGAAGGAGTCGTGATGAACTCTGGTGGTCTTCCAGTATCATCCTCGGGACTAATCTGACCAGGAACAGCTCCAAGACCTTCCAACTCGGCGATCTTATCAATCGTACTTTCCATACCCTTAGGTAATTGAGATTCCAGAATAATACTACGTTTGCCTGTACATTTCATTGTGCATGTTGTCACCGCCTCGCCATAGTCATTTGTCGCTCTGCAACTATATTCTCCAGAGTCCTCTGGATAGATGGGAGAGATCTCTAAAATGACGAAACCAAAATCGCAAAAGGTGCGGAAGCGAGATCCTGTTCGCAATGGTTTACCATTCCAGAACCATTCGACCTATATTAAAGGAAACAATGTAATGTGCGATATGAATAATACGTAAATAACACATATACAAATACACGCAGATTATTTATATTGACAAGTAAACCTTTTCAGGTGTCAGACACCTGATTTTTTTTTCATTCTTTGGATTTTAAATTATTATAAAAGATATCAAATTATTATAAAAGATAATTTTTCATGCAAAAGAAAACAATTGCACAATATTAACTGTTGTGCTTTTATACAGTGTCTCATCAAGATATCAAAAGATAATTTTTCATGCAAAAGAAAACAATTGCACAATATTAACTGTTGTGCTTTTATACAGTGTCTCATTTTTAATGATAAAATATTCCATCATAATTCGGCAATAACGGACTTCTGACAAAAATCTTTTGAACAAAAGTTGCTTGGTTTATTTTTACCAAACAAATTAACTGAAATTATTATAATTTTACTCAATGTAGTTAATTACATTGAATAAAATTACAATAATTTCAGTTAATTTGTTCGGTAAAATTATAATAACTTCAATTATAATAACTTCATTTGTTTTCTGTTATCTACTATTAAGGAAGCATTAATTAAAAATTTTAGAAAAATGGAGACATTTTTATTTCTATCTTTAGCATAGCTATTTTAGCTATTTTAGCATATACGCACACGCAATAACTTTATTTATCTAAAATATCTCGCTTTAATTTTATTTATTTAAAGTATCACATGATAAAGAATAGGAAATATTTTATATGAAATATATAAATTAGTTTGTAAAATATTTACTTTTTGATTATATTTACTTTTTGCACTAACACTATGCAGAATGATGAAAGGAATAGATTTTTACGTATAAAAATCATACAATTTCATTTAAAAAATTTAATCAAGATTTGATATGACTTTTGCAAAAATTCCCAAGGTCAAATAAAAATCGCTATTTTACATTTTTTTCGAAATCAAGTAATTTTTGTTCGAAATATTTTTGGGAGAAATGCGTTATTACCAAAATATTTTATTCCATCAAAATGAGACATCATGTGTAAGTGCAACGGTTGAGCAATTTTTTTGCATGAAAAATCATCTTTTGGTAGCTTAATTCAAAATTCAAAGAATGAAAAAAGTCAGCGTCTGTCGTCTGAAAAGGCTTATTTGTAAAATATAAATATAAAATAACCAGTAATATATAGAGTAATATATATATATATATATATATATATATATATATATATATATGTTCAAAGATATTTTATTTACTTTTAGTTTTGGGTCATCTGTGGGAATTAGTCGTGCTTCGAAATGCGCGCTCTCTCCTTCTCGTAGGCCATCAATGTTACTTAAAGGTACAGTGAACATGGGAGCCTTGCCACGTTCTTCTATAATCTTTTCGTCCTTTGTACGTATCATCGAGTCTTCAAGATTTTGAATTTTTTCTAGGCCGCCTTCCATGCCCTTAGGAAGTTGGGATTCCAAAACAAGATTAGCCTTAGAGAAGCATTTGAGCATTGCTCTTGTTGAATCTTCGCCGTACTTATTAACAGCTCTACATTCATAAACTCCGGAATTCTCTTCGTAACAATAAAGTATGTCTAAGATAACGATACCAAAGTCATGAAAAGTGCGATATCGATGACCATGTGGAAGTTTCTTGCCATTGTAATACCACTCGACTTTCAAGTCAGGATCATTCACTGGAGTCAGTTTCGCCTCAAAGTGTGCGGATTGTCCTTCTATTAGTTTCGTGATGTCAACAATTTGCGTAATGAATTTTGGTGGTTCGGCAATGGGAGTCGTAGGTGTAGTTGCTTGTTCTCCGGCATAACTCTCAAGCTCTCGGATTCTAGCTAGCGAGTCCGGTTGCAGGGAATCTAAATAAACTCCGCTCTTGCCAAAGCATTTGATCGAGGCTTTTGTATAATCCTCTCCGTATTTATTGCTAGCTTTGCAAACGTATTCTCCGCTATCATGAGACATTACACCGGCAATATCCATAACTACGAAGCCAAAATCAGAGACCATTTTGAAACGTGACGAGTGCCGTAGAGGTTTTCCATTGTGGAACCACTCGACTTTCATGTGAGGATCACCCACTGGGATTAGAGTACACTCGAAATGAGCTGATTGACCATCTTTCAGACCCTCCAAGGATTGAATCTGAGTTGTGAATTTAGGTTTCTGGCCCTTGGATTTATCGATACATTCTAATTGTACACTAATTTCTGCTTTACCCCACTTGTTAGTGGCCCTACAAGTGTAAGTACCCGAATCTTCTATTTTAGTGCCGAGAACCTCAAGGACAACCATGCCGAAAGCATAAACGGTTCTCGTGCGATGACTAGCTTCTAAAGATTTGCCATTATAAAACCACTCAACTACCATAGTTTGATCACCAGTGGGAATGAGAGATGCTTCAAAGTGAGCAATTTCTCCTTCTGAGAGATTGCTCAGATTCTCAAATTGTGATGTAAACATTGGTGGTTGACCTTCTTCCTCTCCTGGTGAAATACCTTCTTGTCGTTTCAATGATTCCTCCAGATCTTGGATTGCTTCGAGACCTTCCTTACCTTTGGGATGCTGTGACTTTTCTATGATATTTTCTTTCGTGGAACAATAAACTGTTGTTGAAGTAAAGGCTTCCCCTGCCTTGTTATAGGCTTTGCATGTGTAAATGCCAGAATCACGCTCATAAACATCCGTTAAGTCTAAAGTAACAAATCCAAAGTCGCTAGTCATTTTAAAACGTGAACCATGCTCTAAAGGTTTCCCGTTAAAGTACCATTCAATTTTTAAATTGGGATCATCTTTTGGTTCAACTTGTCCTTCTAGATGTAATGGTTCGGACTCTCCTAATTTAAACTCAGGCTGGAGAGGAACCGTCCAGATCGGCTTAGGATATTCGTGCTCAGGACTATCTTCCGGTTTCTTATATTTCGATAGATAAGCATCTTCAGCCTCTTTCACTTTCTCAAATCCGGCTTCTCCTTGCGGATGTTGCGTTTGAAGATAAATATTTTGCTTGCTAGTGCATTTCAAAGTACCTGATGTCTGTGCGCTTCCCTTTGAATTCGTAGCTTTAACCGTAATCACGCCCGAATCTTCTTCGTAAGCGTGAGTCAAATCCAGAGCTACGTAACCAAAGTCGTAAGTGCTCTTGAATCTCGCACCAATCGGTAAAGGTTTACTGTTCAAGAACCATTCAATCTTCATAGTCGGGTCTTTTGATGGTTCTACGTTGCATTCAAAATGAGCGTTATCACCCTCGATGCATTCCACATTATTTAAGTGAGTGATGAAAACCGGTTCTTCATAAGTAGGTTCTGGTTGTTCGGTAGATATTATTTGTGGCTGTTCCAAAGCATCGATTTTTGAGAGAGCGTCGGGATGCAAAGTATCTCCCAATAACCAATGACGATCGGCAATTTTTAAACTACAAGTCGATACGGCTTCTCCCAAAAGATTAGTCGCCTTACATGTGTAAATTGCGGAATCGTCGGGTCTTAGGCCATTAATCGACAAAGTTACTAGACCAAAATCAAACGTACTACGAAGCCTCGTTCCAGTTTGAAGAGATATACCATTTTTGAACCATTCTACCCTCAAGTTAGGATCCGCCCGCGGTTCCACTTGAGCTTCTAAATAGACACGTTGGCCCTCTATCAATTTGTCGAAACTCTCGAGATGTTTAGTGAAAACTGGCGCTTGCTGCGGTGTTGTATCAACAAACATTTCTGGCACTTTATTCATTTCTGCTTCTTTCAATTGAATCTTCTGCCACGCGTCCGCTTGTATGCTATCGGAATCGATAGCTGAACGCGCTTTTACTTTCAGAGAAATCGATGACACTGCTTCTCCAGCATTGTTAATCGCTTTGCAAGTGTAAACTCCAGAGTCTTCAGGGATAACTTTTAGAATGTCTAATGTTACATATCCAAAATCGTGACTCACATGGAAACGTGATCCTAAATATTGATACACAACGATTTTATTAACGCCAAGTATTTACAATATAATATATATAATATTAAAAATGATTTATGTATATATAATTAGAAAATATTGTCTTACCCATTTTTAATTCTATTCCGTTCATATACCACTCAAATTTTAAACTCGCATCACCAACGGGAACAACCCTACATTCGTATCTCGCCATTTGTCCTTCCCAAAGTTCAGTTGGTCCAGTTAGCAATTGCGTGAAAATCGGTTTATCGAAAATCTTTTCCGGTTCCTCGGGTCGTCCAGTCTCTTTGGCTTCCAGCTGAGCGATTTTACGTTGTGCCTCGGGATGTTGAGTATCTAATTGTATGCTCGCCTTAGCTGTATTAAATATAAATATTAAATATATATTAAATATATATATATATATATATATATATTAAATATAAATATTAAATATAAATAATAGATCAAAGATAATTAATAATCGTATTTCAATCAAATCATTTTTGATAATTGAAATTAAATATTAATTAACGTTAAATGATTTACTTTTAATTTTCATTGAAGCCGTGGTAACTGCTTCACCCAACGGATTAGAAGCACGACACATATAAACGCCTTCATCTTCATCACGCACATGAGCAATATCCAGAGATACATAGCCAAAGTCATGCACTTTTGTAATCCGCGAACCTGAAATTACAATGAAAGTTTATCTTATGTATCAATTATATTATAGATACGTTGCAATTATATAGATTACATCGCATAATATTTGGCAGAGTTTTAAAATATCTTTTTTTATTTATGTTTAATAATTCTTACTTGTTTCAAGAGGCACTTCATTTCTGAACCATTCCACTTTGAGCATAGGATCACCCACGGGTATAAGTCTGCATTCGAAATGTGCAGTATGACCTTCGGCAATATTGTCAATATTTTGCAAAGGTTGAGTGAAGACCGGTCGTTGTCGAGTTTGAGGCTCTGGTACATCTGGTCTCTTCCATGGTTGTTGGGCTTCAAGTTCCCGGATTTTGTCCATTCCTTCGGGACGTTGGGAATCCAGAATAATATTATCTCGTGGGATTACCTTGAGCTCGATTGATGATACGCATTGTCCCAGCGTGTTGATCGCTCGTACAGAATATTGTCCTGCATCTTCAGGTACGGCATGACCAATGTCCAAAGCAACGTACCCAAAATCAAAAGTCACATGGAAACGGGCTGCCGATGGTAATGGTTTACCATTATGGAAAAATTCAATTCTTAAATTTGCGTCATGCAAAGGTTCTACTTGACACTCAAAGTGAGCTGTTTGTCCCTCGTATACTTCAGTTGTGCCCTAAAAAAATTTCTCGTATTTATTTCATTCCATTCATTGTATTTGTTCATTGTGTACATCTTATATTTGCTACATCAATCTATAATAGTCGCTTATATATATACTATTATCATTATTATTATTATATATACCCTAAGTTCAGTGATAAATCTTGGTGGTGTTACTGGTGGTTCTTCGATCTCCAATCGTGCAGGATGACCTTGGGCCTCTAATTCTCGAATTTTTTCTAAACCATCTGGATGTTGAGTATCCAGAAGGATGCTTCGCCGGGCTACAATGAGAAAGAAAAATCTTACCTGCCTTGCTTTTCAGAGTAATAGCATTTTATTATCAACTTTGTGCTTTTGCTTTTTTGAAAAGATAAATCCGATTTTACGATAATTTTTGAACTCCGAGAAGTTAATATTGTTTAAATTGCTGTATCTTCGAACATCGTGTAATATCGTGTAAGATGTATAATATCTTTATGCTGTCAGAAAGAGAGGGAGAATTTGTATTATAAGAGTTTTGAATGGAATTTTTGATGAAAACCTTGTTTGTAAGATATTAAACTTCCGCCATTTATTCGACAAATGATTATTGTTTTGTTGATGAATTTTCATCATTTCTGACAAATATTTTCTCATTTTTCACAGATAGAAAATTAGATTTCGGATATTGTGCATCTTTTACTAACAATTACGCAGAACAATTAGTATAAACTGACATGTATGAATATATTAAATTAATGTGATTAGCTAATGATATACCACTAGATACTTACAGCTAACTTTGATAGTGCAAGTATTAACGGCTTCTCCAGCCAAATTGGTTGCTTTACACATGTAAGTACCAGAATCTTCAGGATAGGTATAAAGAATATCAAGAGCCACATAACCAAAATCATGTGTTGTACGGAAGCGATGACCAGTTTTAATTGCAACTCCATTGACAAACCTATTAAATTAAACAGTATATTCAAATATTTAATCGATAGACTAATATAATTATTTGGTGTGTGTGTGTGTGTGTGTGTGTGTGTGTGTGTGTGTGTGTGTGTGTGTGTGTGTGTGTGTGTGTGTGTGTGTGTGTGTGTGTGTGTGTGTGTGTGTGTGTGTTGAATCTATTTTGTTATATCGTTTTTATTTTATTTTTAGATATTTTAGACATTTCTTTATTTTATTTTTAGATATCAAATTCTGGATAAATATTTCTTTTGGCTAGATGTAATTGTGTTATTTATGTGTACTGAATATTGAATATACCATTCAATTTTTAAGTTTGGATCATTAATTGGCTCCACACGACATTCCAGATGAGCATGTTCGCCTTCATTGAGATGATCCAGATTGTTCAATGGTGTCAAAAATATAGGTTTTTGATGAATGATCTCCTTTTCAACTTCTTCTTTAACTTCGATAGTTTCCAATTCGCGAATCTTTTGCAGACGTTGCGCATCCAACGTATCGAGATATAAACCTTGTTTTGCTATTAAAATAATTGGTGAAATATCCATTCACAATTTTGATTAATAACATTCTAAAATAGCAAGTTGTGTGAAACTTGCTATTATTTGTTTGTAATTTTTTGCGAAATAAATATGAAAGATTGCCTTATTTTGTATTCATTCTTTTGTTTCTTTCAAAAGTTTACGAAAGAAAAGAAAGAAATATTATTTAATCGTTAAATCACATTTGATCATGTTAAATCTGATCTATGATTAAATGTAGGATAAAATATTACTTACAGTCTACGCTGATCACGCAAGTAGTGACTGCTTCGCCAATGGCGTTCCTTGCTTTGCACATATAAGTACCCGAATCTTCAGGATAAGCATAAAGAATATCGAGAGCAACATATCCAAAATCGTAGGTCGTTTTAAATTTATGTCCCTGAGGAATCGGACGTCCATCTCTAAACCATTCAACAATCATTGTCGGATCGTTTACGGGAGTCAGTGTAGCTTCGAGATGAGCGCTTTTGCCTTCTGGGAGATGTTCAATATTCTTCAATGGTCGTCCAAAAGTGGGTTTCTCGGCGATAATCGTATCTTCTTCCATCACACGTTTATATCTTGAATCATCTTCGAGGTATTGTATCTTTTTTAATGCACTTTCATGCTGCGTGTCACGAATAATTGATGCTCGAGCTAAAAAAAGATTTTTCTTTAAATTAATGCAAAGAGATATGGAAAGGGGAAGACGTAAAAATAAGTATAAGTATAGATTAAAGTTATAAATTGAAGAAACAGTTGAAGTGATATAATGTACATACGAATACGTACAATAGAATCGGCTAGTTCAAGCTATGTTGACACGCAAATGCGTTCTTGTATTACTCACACTTTACATCAAGATTAATCGAGCTCTTCGCCGATCCCAATTTATTGGTGGCTTGGCAAGTATATGTGCCCGAATCTTCAGCATATACGGTCAATACGTCCAACGATGCGAATCCAAAATCACAGATAGTTCTGTACCTGTGACCGGTGGATAATGGTTTACCATTATGGAACCATTCCACTTTCATGTTAGGATCGGGATAAGGTTCTATGCGACACTCATAATGTGCGCTTTGACCTTCGATTAGATTTGTAGGTCCATTCAATTGCACCGTAAAGGATGGCTTGTCTTTTACCACGATTTCTTCTTCCTCACGTCGATATTTTGTAGTATCTTCCAAGGCTTGGAGTTTCGATAAAGCGCCCTCGTGTTGTGATTCAAACTGCAAGGCTGCCTTGGCTGCATTTTAGAAGAATTTTTAACATAGCGTAGTTGTAAGAATTGCGTCAAAAAAAGTTATACACATTTATTGAATTATGCAAACAGCAACGAAAATTTTCAATGAAATCGCAATATATCAAACAAATACGCAATGCGAGTAGTAGTAAATAAGTTTAACAATAATCAGTACATCAAATCAATGAAGCGTAAGAATAAAATGTAAAAGCGTAATAACGAAATTAAGTGGCAAATTCAGATAGAATGTTAAATATCGTTTTTAGTTAATAATATAATTATAATCGATATTAATAAATCGATGTTAATTAGGATTATGGGATATTATGGGATTTGCCAAATTTATAAAATATACATAGATATTGTTGACTGTATCATAAATAATCAGTTCATAAATTAACTTGCGAGTTGTGTGAAACATATGTTTTATTAAATTGTGTATTAAATCAGCGGCATACTTACATTGAACAAATAATGTTGCTGAAGTAACTGCTTCTCCAAGTTCATTTGTGGCACGGCACGTGTAAGTACCCGAGTCTTCAGGATTGACATACTTCATATTTAAGGCAACGTATCCAAAGTCGTGCATAGTTGTTACACGATTTGCTTTTAAAAAATTAAAAGTGATAAAAGAAATTTTTAACGGATCTTAATATATAGCATAACATGCTTTAACGTATGGACTTTCAAGATATTAGACTTACAAGCTGAAATAGGAACACCATTACGTAGCCATTCTACCCTAAGTTTGGGATCTCCAACTGGAATAACACGTGCCTCGAAGTGCGCTGCCTGATTCTCAGCAACACGAAGATCCTTTATCGGCATCGTAAAGACAGGCGCTTGCGTAATAATTTCCTCGGTTGCGGTTTTACGTTGATAACGAGACGTATCCTCCAATGAACGAAGACGTTGAAGAGTTTCCTCGCTCTGAGTCTCCGTGTAAATAGACTTTTTAGCTTTTTAAATAAAAAAAATGAAGTAAATTAATATTAATGATATTGGAGAAGATTGTTAAATAAATCTCAAAGTGATAAAGACTTACAATGAACAATAGCGGTTGCGGAAGTAATAGCTTCACCAATAATATTTTTAGCTCTACAAGTGTATGTCCCAGAGTCTTCGGGGTATGCGTACATGATATCGAGAGCGACGAAACCAAAACTATTTGTTTCGATAAACCTCGAGCCGGCTTTCACGGGTTTATTATTATGAAACCACTCGATTTTCATCGTTGCGTCAGACACTGGAATTAGTCTACATTCAAAGTGTGCTCGTTGACCCTCTTTGATTTCGACGTTATTTAATGAAGTTGTAAAAATAGGCGCTTGAGTGGTAGTTTCTTCAATTACTTCTTGTCTATGATATTTAGACTTATCTTCGAGATAGTGAATCTGTTCGAGTCCAAGTTCATTTTGCGTGTCCGTTAATATCTGCGCACTCGAGCGACATGTTAAAGTGCAGAATACTTCATCACTGCCTATTAGATTAACAGCACGACACATATATGTTCCAGAGTCTTCGGCAATCAAATCAATTACATCCAATGCAACATAACCAAAATCGTGAATTGGACGGAAGCGGTGTCCTGCGAATTGATTTGTACAAGATAAGATGGACTAAATATTTTGTTGATAAATTTGAGAAAAGAAAAGAATCGTATTAGATAATAATAAATATATATTAAAGTTACTGTAAAAGAGATGACAAATGATGATTGACAAATTACCTATTGTCACTGGACGACCATTCTTAAACCACTCGACTTTCAAATTGGGATCTGTTACCGGCTCCAGTTTACACTCAAAATGAGCATGTTGTCCTTCTCGAAGATTCTCTTGATTTTTCGGTTTAGTAATAAATTTTGGCTTTACATTGACAACTTCATCGATTAATTCATGTCTTTTGTATCGTGAAGCATCCTCCAAGTATTGTATTCTTTCCAATCCTTCGGGATGTTGAGATTCAAGAAGTAAATCCTTTTTGGCATGTACTCTTACGGAGCATGAAGTAACTGCTTCACCGAGCTGATTTCTAGCCTGACAGGTGTAAACACCAGAATCTTCAGGATATACACCGAGAATATCTAGAGCTACGTAATCAAATTCATAAGATGGCCTAAATCGATGACCAGTCTTGACTGGTCGACCGTTAACGAACCAATCGACTTTCATGGTCACGTCACCAACTGGCTGAAGACGGCATTCAAGATGAACATTGGTCAGTTCTACTGTCTCAATATTGTGCAGAGGTCGAGTGAATTGAGGTGCTTGCATTACAGTGACTTCCTCTTGCTGAGTTTTGCGATATCTATATACAAATAAAATAACAAATGAGATAATAATTATAAAAAAATATAAATGGCAAGATGTATGATAAATAAAAGTCTTAAAAATAAAATATAAACCTTGATGTGTCCTCCAACATTTGTATTTGTTCAAGTGATTGTTCATTTTGCGTTTCGGTAAGGATGTCAGATCTACCGATAACTCTAACGCAAGCAGAAGTATGCGCGGTACCTAAATGATTAGTGGCTCTAACCGTATATTCGCCAGAATCGTAAATGGTAGCGTGCACTATATCAAGTGCAACGAATCCGAAATCATAGTAAGTCCTAAATCTAGAACCGACAGTAACCGGACGTCCGTTTTGGAACCACTCAACTCTCATCGTTGGATCGCCCATCGGCTCCAAACGACATTCCAAATGAATATTTTTGCCTTCGCTAACTGGTTTAGGATCACTCAATGGTTGAATGAAAATCGGTTTTGATTTAGAAATTTCTTCGATGTGGTACTGTGGCTCGACAAACTTGGATTCTTCTAAACGTTGAGTCTTTTCATAAGTGCCACGGTGCATGCTACTAGTATCTATACTAGAACGTGCTGAAAAACAAAAAATCAATAAAACTTATTAATTGTTCCACCTTTCTATAAAGAGTAACCGCAAAAACACCGCAAGAATCGCCTATTTAGTCACCCTCGCCCAAAAGTGGACTTGAATTCGATCTTAAACGATAGTTAGTCGATAATTCATGATAAGACATTAACCCTCTAAAAGTTTGGAGTTGAGCATACTTTTAGTTCCTAAGATATGAGACCTCAAAGTTGCTCTTATACACTATACCACCTTGATAAGATATTACATGAATCCATTAATGCTCATGTAAATCCATTAGATCGATCTTTTTCAAACGTTGCAAAAGCAGATATGGCATATCACAAGATGATAATTCATGTAATAAAAATTATTTTATAATTTATTTAAACAAATTAATGGATTCATGTAATATCTTACCAGGTGGACAGTGTATAAGATAGTGTATAAGAGCAACTTTGAGATCTCAGGAATTAAAAGTATGCTCAACTCCAAACTTTTAGAGGGTTAATGTCTTATCATGAATTATCGTTTAGGATCGAATTCAAGTCCACTTTCGAGGGTGGCGACCAAACAGGCGATTCTTGCGGTCACTCTTTCTTTGAATTATTGAATATTTTATTATTTAGTTGAAATTATATATCTTACTCTCTACGGTCATAGTGGCGGATAAACGAGCTTCTCCGCGGGCATTTCTAGCCACAACGGTGTATGTGCCAGTATCCTCAGAACGAACCTGAAGAATATCAATGGAAACGTATCCGAAATCGTGATACGTCTGGATTCTATTAGCAGCAGTAATGGGTTTGCCATTGTGATACCACTCGATTTTCATAGTAAGATCACTTTGTGGTTCGACGCGTGCTTCAAAATGCGCTCGTTGACCTTCTACAATCTTATTGGTACCTTTAAGATTACCCAGAAATCGAGGTGTCTGTGTAATTTGCGTTTCCTCCTGAACCTGTCGCGCATATCTACTCGAATCTTCAAGAGACTGAATTTTCTGGAGACCAGTAGGGTGCTGGCTATCATAAATAACATCATTCTTACTGATTACACTTAATTGAGCTGTAGTGTGAGCTTCGCCGGCTCTGTTGTAGGCTCGGCAAGTATATACGCCGACGTCATGTATCGTTACATATTTGATGGTCAACGCCACGTAACCGAAATTGAAGAAGGTTGTAATCCGAGAACCTAATTCCAAGTATATTCCGTGAATATATAGATTTATGGAATGCATTTACAATCAGAAGAATTGTATATTACTTACTAGCTTCTACAGATCGTCCGTCTTTCAGCCATTCGACACGGAGATCAGCATCATTGATTGGCTCGAGACGTGCCTCAAAATGAGCAAATCCGCCTTCTCGTATGCCGCTCTGATCTTTAATAGGCGATTTAAATTCCGGCGGGCTACTCGGTTCAGGCTGCTCCTGCACGTATTTCTGGTGCATCGCCTGTTGATAGGCTTCCAATTCCTCGGCGGCCTCAATGTATCTCGATTGTTCGGGGATACCCAAGTCTGTTGTTACGCTTGTACGCGCTAAACAATAATTCAAGGATTCTTAAGGATTAAAAAATAATTAAAAAAAAACAGTTAATTATTTATCGCGAAATTAAGGCGACTCACCAAAGACACGAAGAGTTGCAGTGCTGACGGCTTCTCCCAAACGATTTACAGCTCTAACGGTATAAGAACCTGCATCTTCAGCCCGTAGGTGCATTATATTAAGTGAGACGTATCCGAAGTTGAAGATGCTAGTAATTCTTGAGCCTAGTGAATAATTAATAAATTTTTAAAAGATTACCTCTTCTCATTCCAGACTTCGACGGGCTGTACTCACTGGCTGTAATTGGTTTTCCATCTTTATACCACTCCACTTTCATGGTAGGATCGCTAACAGGTGTCAATTGTGCCTCAAAATGAGCGTTACGACCTTCCTGTAGTTCACCAAGATCCTGAAGCGGGCGAATGAAAACTGGCCTCTGTGAAGAAGTCTCCTCTACACTCTCCTGTCTTTGATACCTGCTGTAATCCTCGAGCTGCTGGATATATTGAAGGCTGTCGGGATGTTGGCTCGCTTGTTCAATCGTAGCGCGTGCTGAAAAATTAAAGATTTGATTTATGATTATATATAATACAAATGACGTTTTCTCGAGAGAAAAATTTAAAAGAATATTCTCTATTCACCGGTCACGCTGAGGGTGGCTCGAGATTCGGCAACTCCGGTCGAGCTTACGACGCGGCACAAATATTCCCCGCTATCTTGCAAAACAATGCTAATGAGATCGAGTGAAATAAAACCAAAGCGAAAGACAGAAGTCGCTCGGGAACCTGTTAAAAATATGTCAATGTGAATGTCAATTAACTCGATGATACTCGATGATATCGTGAGTATATAACAAATATTATATATAAAATATTATATGTAATATTATATATATAAAATATTAGATGTAAAATATTATATATAAAAATATTATGTATAAAAATATTATATATAAAAAATCAAATATAAAAATTCTTTACTTACTCGCGTCGAGTGCTCTACCGTTGACATACCATTCTACCCTCATGGTGGGATCGCCCACCGGTTCGATTCTGGCCTCGAAGTGAATTCGTCCACCTTCGATTTGATGAACGTCCTTTAACGGTATGATGAAACGTGGCGGCGGGTAAATTTTGTCTTCTTCAGGAGGGGGCAAGTAAGGTTTCGCGCGTTCCACGTGTCTCAAATAAATCACTTCGGGACCAGGCGCTGGTCTGCAAACATTATTACATTTACTGCGCATTCTTCAGTTTTATCTTCTTATGGCTTCTTAGACTTTTCACTAAAGAGACTGAAAATCGATTTTATTAATTGATATAAAACACCGATTATATGTACATCTCATTCGGACGGTTCAATAAAGATATAGAATAAAAGGAGGATTAATATTAATTTGTTAATTCGATAACATATGCAAAGTCTCTCACTCTGGTTCGATGACTTTCGTTGGTCGGGGTAAATTCAGGCGTCTTGGTTCCGGGGTCGTTCCTTTCGGTGTCTCAACGAAAAGCCGTGCTCGAGTTGCAGTAGAACCGGCTATATTTTGAGCTGTGCATTGGTACCAGGCTGCATCTGAGAATTTGGCACATGGGATGTCTAAAGTCGAAGCTCCGCTATCATCGCTTGATATACGTATTTCAGAACTGGGCGTTATCGGTACACCATCCTGTAAAAATTTTTGGTGTCAGAAATATTGTGTGATTGTATCGTTAGAAATTTAAATAAAATATGTAGAAATTAAAATACCTTTTGCCACGTGATACGTGGAATCGGCGTGCCGACTGCGCGTGCCATAAAGACTACGGGTTCGCCTTCTTTCACGCTTGTTGTAACGAAGCGTTCAACAAATTTCGGTGCAATTACCTGTTCCTTTTCAATAACGTTCAAGTTGCACTGACAAGAAGTTTCGCCAGCTTTATTCCGAGCAACGCACATTACTATGCCAGCGTCGATACGACTCACGTTCGTGATCATCAACGAATTGTTACCAGATTCATTTACAAGAATTTTGTGAGTCATATCATTGGCAACTTGTTGGCCGTTTATGTACCAAGTGACTTCGGGATAGGGACGACCAGTTACGCGACAGTCGAATCTAAAGTATATCATTTATTAGTATCTCGTTTTAATATCACAAACTTATCAAAAACGATATTTAAAGGAAATAAAGTCAAAGCATACCGCGTCATTTTGCCTTCGGTAGCTTCCTTATCTGTAATGGTACGAACAAAATTTGGCGGCAGAACTTTACTAGAGTCAGTAGATTCGATAACCGACTCTGCTTGTTGAGTCTTAATAAAATCTCTTTGGTGTGTGGTTTGATATGGAACTTGATCTACTTGATCGCTGGATTCAATTGCCAAATAAGCGGAACTGACAGTACAACCTTGAGGATTCTCAGACAACAATGTATAATGACCACTATCTTCCGGCAGGGCGACTCGGATTCGTAAAGTAGCCTGCTGATTTGAATAACTTGTCTCCACACGTTGAGAATCTCGAATTCTCTGTCCATTTTTAAACCATGTTAACTGCAATAACAAGAGAATATGATTTAATGTAAGTTAATAAAAAGTATATTAGGTTATTTCTTTTTTTATAAATTGTTATTTCATTAATGACAGATGTGATATGACTTAGAAATGTTAGAGGTAAAAGTAATTATACATTCAAAAGAATAAAATGTATTGTAAAGTTAACTTTGCGGTTTTTATTTCAGTCCTCATTTAATGCAACTTGAACTCACTCTTGGTTTAGGATTGCCAGTTATCTTTGCAGTAAAGATAGCGTCCGATCCTTCAACGAGTTTTGAATTTCTGGGTTTTTGAGTGATTTGTGGAGGTGCAATCGGTCCCAAGGTACGATCAACTATCGTAGAAACTTGCAAATCAGATTCACCCGCGAAACGACGAGTAATCGAATCACGAAACTCCGATTCACGCAACAATCTGTATTCGAAAGTATCAACCTATACATTTGAGAGAAAAAGAATATTATTGTGAGCATTCTAATATTGTTATTGTATTAAAACAATTAACATTAAGTGCACTTTAGTTGTAATACCTTAAAATCTTGAATGCTCGTAATTGTACCATTAACGTAACTTTGTTTATCTATCGTTTGCTGATAACTGCGTTGTTGGAAGACTTGACTTCCAGTTTGCATTTTCTGTTCGCTCGATTGGAAGCTTTGCATAAATTCTTTCTTGTAATTATCCGTCAGCTGTTTTGTCGGAAGATCAAATCCTTCTGGCTGTATGTAAACTGAGCAAATAGCTTCGCCTAAGAAATGAAAAGGACCACAAATTTTTTCATATTAACATTGATTTTAAGAAATGTTTATGAAAGATGAACCGGCATATTCTAATTGAAAACTATGCTTGTAGATGAAACCCTTACCATATTGGTTTTTTGCACTGCACGTGTATTCGCCCTCGTCCCCAGGACCAATCTGATTAATTTGAAGTGTGACAATTCCAGTGTTTTCGTCATAAGACATCCGAATCTTCCGCGATTCTAGCAACGATACTCCTTTATGTATCCAGGAGACAGTTGGTCTTGGATTACCTCGGACGCAACCTTCAAAAATCGCATTGCCGCCCTGCGCGAATCTTGCATTTTTAAAGATTCGTTCGAAAATCGGTGGTGAGGGATCCCCGGGCTTGCCCGTAAATCTACCAATAAATTAATGAAATCGCATTAAAAATATTCTTGTAATAAAATATTATTGTCTCTCGATAAAATATTATTGTAATACGTTTCTTATATAGCGCTGCGAAGAGCTACAGTTAAAAGTATTGCGATACTTACACTGGTACAGTTGGTGTCGTTTGCATAACAATCTCCCCTTGAACTGTAGAAATAAAAGAACATTACTTCTAGATAATTAAAATACCGATATGAAGCATTATTAAAATAATTTTATTCTATCCGGAATTAAATTCGATCTTTCCTCTCCAATAAAAATCCAAAACTATAAACTTTCATGTATTTTTGTAATGATTCATTTTCGGGTTAACAAGAAAAATTGATTTAAATTACAATATGTCTCGTAATGTAAACATAATTTGATGAAAAAATGCGGCGCGATCGTCATCGCAACGTAACGGCGACAGGAAAAAAAACGGCTCATCAACGGTTCGTTTCCTCGATTGTACCCTTCGTTCTACCCTAATTGGATAGTACGACACGAGTTATACGAAGAAGAAAGATATATACACATCATGATTTAAATATATACAACTATGTACAATTTAATTCAAAACGAATAAATTTTAAAAGATAATAGCTAAAGAAGATTTCTTCCATGGATAACAAAAGGTATAAAAGGACAAAATTAAATATATTATAACATGGAAAAATAAAAACATTGATCGAAATATATTTTTAACACACTTCAAGATACATTTCTAAATTTTTTGCCAACAAACGATTTAACAATCCAATCTATGTGTATGAGAGAGAGAGAGAGAGAGAGAGAGAGAGAGAGAGAGAGAGACAGAGAGAGAAATTAGTTTTTGAATGTATAATTATTTGATAAAATATAAAACGTTACATTCACGTTACATTCATATATCTGAATATAGGATTTGCATAGACATGTACAGATAGACTTTTCTTAATTTATATTATGCAATTAATTAAGTTGGTAGATTAATTGTTTTATTATAAAGTTAATCATTTTTCTCGTATATTACGTTGCGACGATGCAATATTTGCTTCACGATTCGCGAGTCACGAAGGGAACGAACGACGTAACATGCTGCTACAAGAACGGGATTGTATTTTTGCATTTGGATAGGGATCACGTTACCGTGAGCCATTTTAGGCGCAACTATCTTTGCTCGGCGCTGCGCGCCGCGACGCGTCGCGCCGCGATGCGTCTACGCTGTGCCTGGACCAATCGCGTTTCCCGTTACGCAAAAGCAGTCACTGACCAAAATAAAACTGTGTCCCTCCAACACTTCTCTTCTTCTTATATTTGCGTACATTTTGCATATAAGATTTATGTATTAAATTCTTAAATTTAAATATATCTTCTTTTTTCTTTATTTATCCTTCTCTTTTATTTCTTCATTCTCTCATCCGTCATCCTTTTTTTTAAATTAATTATCGATTATCATTGATTGGCGATGCCAAGGTATGCTTATTATTGGTTGTTTAAATTTTTAACGCATTTAAGTCCCTAAAAATTTATGATAGATATTATGGAACAATTATTTAACTTTTGTAAAAACTTTACATAATAAAATAAATATGTGCATATACAAATATGAAAAAAGATTATTAGCATAATCTTTATTTATTACATCTTTTAGCGTTTATAGCTTTGCATATAAAATTACAGATATATTTTAATTAAAATAATAATTATATTTTATATAATAATAATTATACTTTATATAATGATGTTATTTGTAACTTTTAATGAAATTTTTGTTTTTAATATTTAATCTTTCTTTATGTACACAAAAAACGGTAGCTTAACGTAGCTTTAGTTTTAGCTACTAACGGAGTTGCTTACTGTACTTTATTGTCTTTTAGTTTTACGTTGAAATATAATCTAACACGTTTCGATGCACATCGATGCAAGTAAGATTCATAAATCTGTCAGTCTTTATATTATTTGGCAGCTACAATGTTCTCTAACATGTCTATATTCTTTGGTTCTTTAACGTATAACGCAGTTGGCAAAGACCCCTTAGTTATTTTTGATATGAAGATTTAAATCTATATAACTATTGTATATATAAAAAAATTCCTTTGCAATCTGAAATATTAAATATGATTTATAACACGGAATATTAACGCGCATATGCCACATATGTATATATATACTTTTTAGATTTCTAGAGTATCCAAAGAGTATCCAAAATCAAAGCTTTCTATAAGAATCTTACGTTTCATTTATTTTTTTTTCTAACTAATAAACTAATTTTTTTTAAATAAAGTATCAACACCAATTATTATAACAAGAAATAAATGTAAAGAAAACATTGGACAATTATAATTCTTGATTTTTTTATCTCATAGATAATAAATAATCTCATAAATAATAAATATAGTTTATTCTTTTAAATTTGGCATTATGCCTAATATGTATGAAACTTTATCATAAATATATAAATGTAAAGAGAATTCCAATAATTTTTTTTTTTAAATAAATCTTACAATTTAATTTAGATTTTCTAATGTCATATTTACTGAAACATTTGGCATAATATAATTCTAATTTATAGGTAATATTTTATTATTTTAATTAGGTAATCTAATTAGTTTACAATTTTTATTTTATATTGTAATAAAATTTTATATTGTTATAAGGACGAACAGCTTTTCTTCTTCTCTTTAAAATTTTCTCTCTCGCTTTCCCCCCATGTATGCTATTTTATGTATATATGTATATATATATATATATATATATATATATGTATATATATATATATTTTTTTTTTATGTATATATGTATATATATATATTTATGTATATATGTATATATATATATATATGTGTATATATATATATATATATATATATTATTTGCACTGAGGAACTTAACATTATATTATTCCATCTTCGAGTATGCATCTACGAACTATGCACGCACGAAAATGGAATAATATAATGTTAAGTTCCTCAGTGCAAATAATGTTGCAAACATATAACGTATATTCTTTTCAATAAATTCTTTTAAAATTAAGATTTTTGATATAATAAGATTGACCTTGGCAATATGATATATTAAACTAAATATAGAAATTCTTTGTCTTTTTTGTTTGTCTTTAAAATAATAGAAATTTTCTATTCATTTCAAATTGAAATTTTTTAAGTAAATTGTTAACAGAAGAAAGTCATAAAGTTTACTTCAAAAGTTTATTTCCTTTTGATATGATATGTAAGGCGATGTGATCCGAGAGCATGTGAAAGAATTTTTAAAAAGGTCACACAGAGTGTGGAAAACTATCTTTAGAGCTCTCGCACGGACGGTGCTCCTTGCGCAGAAATAGAATACGAGAAATAGAATACGATTCGTTGATGGGGTATCCACCAGAAGTATATACATAGTAAGCCGATTTTATAATTATTAACCCTTATTTCTTTTACCCTTAATAAAACAAATTAAAAAACAACCATTAAAAAACAAGTAGGTATTTTAGAAATTTATAATAATAATAATAATAATAATAATAATAAATTTCTTTTTATTATTATTATTATTATTATTATTATAAATTTCCGCTATTTTTTTTACAAACAATCATAATATCTAAAAGTAACACTGCGATAAAACATAACTTTATAAATTTATTAATATATAATAAATCTTGAGTTTATCAAGATTTTCCGTAATATTCTTCTTGTTTGAATTTTTTCGACAGATTATTACTCAAGAATACAATTTCTTGATTTTTTGAACACAACTGACCTCTCTGCTGACTGGTGATCTGTTGCCGCGTTATTTGTCTTTCTGTCCGTTGTTGAATGTACTGTTGCTGTTGTTCCTGCATAACAGCATGTTGTTGTTGTTGCTGTTGATGCTTCTGTTGTTCTTGAAACTGTTGTCGCTTCATTTTGGGTTGGAAAGTTCAATAAAATCGTGAGTCATTCAGATATGACACGGTTGTGATCAAGTAGACTTGATAGTAGTTATAAACTGCTAATTAATCTAGGAAATCTAGAAAGATCTCCGTTTTTATCTTTCTTTCAGTATTATGTTTTATCACCCGAGATTTAACAAACAAACTCTTGATGCACAATGACGAATTGGAGCAGATCACTCGCACTTATCTCGCTTTACTATGTAATGCACGCAGTTTTGCTGGTAACCGCGGCTCTAGTCTAGTCAGTCGGCAGAAATCAAGTCATCGTCAAAAGTCTCGTCCCCGTGATTCTTTAAACCAAG
>NW_028297109.1:1374442-1407711 GCF_055798465.1 Pogonomyrmex barbatus
TCTCGCTCCCTCCCTCCCTCCCTCCCTCCCTCCCTCCCTCCCTCCCTCCCTCCTTCCCTTCCTCCCTCCCCCCCTCTCTCTCTCTCTCCGTGTCTCACATCTTTTTTTCATTGTTTCCCTCCGTGAAGTTAAACATTTTAGACTCTCAAGTTTGAACGCGCATGGTAGATACACGTTATTTTGCCTTTCTTTTTTTCCTTTCCTTCTTTCTTCCTTTTCTTTTTCGAGTATATTTACAAATCTGTAGATTTTTTTTCGTTTTCTATAATCACTACTTTTAGTATACATGTTATATTTTCGGTTTAATTTCCCTCTTCTTTTTTTTTTAGTTTTGTCTCAATCTATTTGCATTGTTTAGTCTCTCTTTTAACTTGGCGAAATTTTGTGGTGAAAAGCATATATTCTCGTTGTATATGCGCAGGCACAGCCAAGTTTAGCCGCACGAGCAGCTCCTGATCGCAACTTCGAGAGGGGACTCTTGCAAATCACTCTTATGAATTTGAAGTGCAATTAATGAATTAATCGCACTCTAAAAACATATGCGCACGCATGACTCAAATTATGTCTTTAAAACATTTTTAATACCTACAAATCTAGGAAGCTTTGTAAATTATATAGGAAATTATACATCTTAATACTTTAAAAGTTTCGTAGATATTTCCCATACATAAATGTAGACTCCAAGTAATTGTTATTTTTTATTTATAAGCAATAGGATTTATTCTATCTAACTGTTAACATCGACGAATCGGAGCAAAACACACACCGATTACGATACTTGTGTGGTATTTGGCGCGCGTGCAATTTACACGTAATGTGTACTTAATATTAATTTACATCAGCTTTCTGAGTTTATTTTACATATCTATTGCCGATGTGGAAAAAGAATGTGGTAAAGAACGAACATACGGTTATAGCTCACTCAAGAAGGGACGTACCATTCCGCATTTTCGCGCCAAGAACATAGGTATAATCATGAAAAAGGTGGATCACGCATGAATCACCGCATTTCGTTCACGATGCCGCATAGCGACGCATCTATTTTGAGATTCTATGAAATAATCTCAGTCGAGATGATGAGAGAGCCTTTACATGTGATAATCTTATGATTTAAGAATTCTAAAGACAAACGTAACATACATATTGTTAAGAGCATCGCGAGTTTACATATTTTATCCATTATCATATTTTATTTTGAATGACAACCATGAGAAATAAAATAATATAAAATAATATAAAATTGTCCTTAAGGATTGGCGATGTGACTGAAAATTGCATAGATTCACTATAGAATTTCTTCAAGTTGCTCCGCAAACTCGATAGTATCTACCTTTCTTATCTACTCTTATTGTTAGTATCCGTAAGTATACGTATTATATTTATAATTTTACACATACGATTAATATTATTACTTAATATGGATATTATCATGTGGTGTAGATTCCAACTTTAAGTACTCACCGTTTTTCTTGCTGTGTACTACATCATTATTATGAAGTGAAAGTTTGATATCCAAACATAAATCACCGATGTTAATTCCATTCTTTGAGTAGACAGTATCTATCTCGTTTCCTACGTAATTTATCTCCTGTATGGTATCTCTCCTCGTTTTTTCATAATTATTTTTTTTTATAAAACTGTTAATATACAATAATTTGATAATAGCTTCATAACAAAATTTGATAAATGATATTAAATGATCGGTGCAACTACCTGTAATCTGCAGTTGATCCGAGATCATAAACGGATTCATATGGTTGTTCGCGATTTGTCAATGTGGGTTTAACGTATTTGTCTTGCGACAGGAACAAATCTTTTAAAGTTACGTATTTTGGCAAATCCTGTGGAAAATGCTTGAGCGCGCATTTCTTTTGATCATTGCAAGCATTGCATATTGATGACGATGCGCCTGTAATTAAATAGCTGTTTGATACTGTTTTGAAATATTGATGTCGTAATAGTTCTCATTGCATGACTGAGTCATGGAGGAAACGGATTAACACTCTCTTCACAAATAACGTCGCTTGTTTTTCTTTCGTATATTTTTGGATTGCCGACTCATATTTTCTTCCACATTCCACGAGAGATTACTTTACCATCTATTTTCATATCAAGTCATTTTTATATGGGAAATAAGTTGAGTGAAATTATAGATTGATAGAAATTATTAAACTTTTACAATACAAAAGTTATGTATAATATGTGAATGCAATCATTAACTCGCTTAATTTTAATAAGATAAAATTTTTATTTTTAACAATGTATCTAAAGCTATATAAAAATATATTCTTTATAATACAATTACTATTATTTTTAGCAAATACATAGCTTAAATGTAAGAAAATTATCAAATTATCGAAATTAAAAGAAATGTTCAATAAAAAGTAAAAAAGTAATATAGCAGCATATTGTTATGTAAAATTATGTATGTATACTTAACAAATACTGATACTTTGTACAAAAGAGTGTTTTTTTTTAATCAGATGTTTTCCTTAGATTTTTATTCATTAACAATGCTGTCACATCACAATATTGCTAAATATCAAGAAAAAAACCAGAAGACGGTAAAATATAGGAAGATGGAGTATAGGCAAGAATGTGAAAATAATTTATTAAACCAATTACCCAAGTTTAGATCATAGACAAAGCATAAGTTTATTTACATATAAGAGAATTCAAGTGTGAATTAATAAATTAGTGAAATTAATAAATTAAGAGTTAACTCTTTACGATAAAGAAACATATTAAAATATTGTATTTTGAAATTGTTTTTAATTACGTTTATTAAACGTTAAAAAGTAATCATTTACACAATTTACAAAACGTTAGGCTTTTAAAATTATATAAAATTGTGCCAGAAATATTGCGTTTTGTAAATCCATCTTTTGAATTTTACTCGTTAAATGCACAAATTATCTGTATCAATTATCGTCGCAAAGAGTTAACTGCATATATATTTATAGCATATATTTATAATATAACTATAATACAGGATGTCCCATAGCATGTGTAACACCGTTCGTGAGAAAGTAAACGGGAGCGAGATAAATAAAAATGTCTTATATCATTTTGCGATATTCGCAATTATTTTCGAATTATTAAATATTAAAGTGCACAAATAAGAGCGCGCGGGGAGAAAACGCTCGCCCGCCTGATTCGTAGAACGAATAGGACGAATAGGAAGCGTGAACGGCGGCTATTATCCTTCCCCTTGCCACGCGCGTTCCGCCCATCATCGAGAGTCGGATGGCCATTGTCGTCACGTTGGGCCGTCCTACGGGTCAGGCGGGTGAAACACTTTCTTCCCGCGCGCTTTTATTTGTGCAACTTTTATTTAATAACTCGAAAATTATTACGAATATCGCAAAATGGTATAAGACATTTTCATTTATCTCGCTCTCGTCTATCTTCTCACGAGCGATGTTATAATACATATACTGCGGGACACTCTGTAGAACCTTTATTCCATTTAGCTTAAAATATTAATTTCGGCTTTTAAACAAAGAAAACATGGAAATTTAAAAACTATAAAACTATAAAATAAGAAGCCACATCTATATTGACTGAAAGCTTTTATTGTATTTTATTGTTTGTATTTTATTGTATTTAATTTAATATTCGATAATAAACAATATTCTCTTACCATAATAAATTTTTAAATAATTTGACTAGTTCCGACAATATCACGCACATAATGCATAAATAAAGTAATTTAAAATGATATTAATCTCTAAATTATAAGAATATGGCTTAAATTATTTCATTCTGTTGCACTTTTGTTTTGTTTGATTTTCAATCATTAATTTTATCAAAGCTTATCTTGAAAAAGGTATTGTAATTTCGATCTATATAACGCAAGAAATAATTGGCAAGAAATAATTAGTGGATAAATAAAGGATAAATAAAAAATATAATATTATTAAAGAAAAGATAGAATATTTGAAATAAATGAGATATAAGTAAGAAGTAAAATAGACAAGAAATGAAAAGTTTTTTTAATCTGTTTCCAGATCTGTTACTAAGATTAAAATATTTTATATTAGTTAGATAAAATAAGTTCCGCGTTTCTCAGTTCTTTTTTTAGTCGCTCATTACTGACTCGCTCGATTTAGTTGACTAACTTTCGACAAAAGATTGATTTGAACGTTTGTATAAAATGCAATAAAAATAATTATGCTCAATGAGATACAGTTAATCCGCTTTTGTCCTATCGACGTCGTTAGTAACACCACTTACTTTTATCTTTTTATATTGCCATAAATTGTTCTTTATCCAAAAGATAAGAAGCAGATTACGTGCTTTTGCATCAAAAGCATTTTGATATCGAATTATTGTAGTCGCTTATTTCCAATTATTCAGAAATTCAATCAAGAATTTTTTCAAAAGATGTGTATTGAACACATACAATACGTTATTATTTCCGTCACCATATTAGTTTGTGGCTTTTATAAATAATAACCTCAAATAGTATGATATGATATGATATAAATGTCCGGCATTAGCAAATCGAAGTTAAGAGAGAATTAGGTTTTCCACCACCTTTAATTCACCGTTCAATTATTCCTTTTCCTTTCTTCATCAGATTTTTACGAAGTAGAAACATACATAGATCGTCTATTACCTGGAACCTCCAAGTTGGCAGATGTTACGGTAGAACCTAAGCTATTCGTTGCCGTACACGCATAAGACCCGGCATCCTCTGCAAACAGATATACAAAAGTATTGCTTCTTATATACTGATATACTAATTATTTTATTAAGATAGTAAAATATTTTGTAAAAATGCAAGAATAAAATAATATAATAACTATTAGAGATTTATGGAGTAACGGCAGTATAAAGTACTATTTTTCGTACCGGGCAAAGCTCTCATTATAGTGAGACGACAAACACCGTTTCTGTATTGGATCTCATAGCTTTCAGAATTTTCGACGATCTTGTGATCTTTTGACCAAAGAATATTCGGCTGTGGTTCAGCTTGAACAATACACTCGAATCTAGCCGGTTGTCCGCTCACTACTGCGATATCCTTCAGTGGCTAAAATAATAATTAAAATTGCTTTTCTAGCATTAAAGAATGACAATTATTTTGAAGTTATAAAAACCTTTAATCCTTTAATCTATAATTATTAATGTTATTAATGTAAAAGCATACCGTAATAAATGTAGGAACCTTTTTTGGTAATATTTCGAGATAAGGTTGAATTACTCCCTTATTCGACGATACACCGTTGCTGGTCGGCCAGGATGAACCTACAACGTTAAATTTCAGAGGAAGAATATTGATTAAGTATAATGATTATATTATGATAATAAGGCAATTTGGAAAAATGATTTGTGCGCGATTTAGTATAATAATATAATGGCAAATAATATAATAGCAAATCTGTCAGAATCTAAAAAGATGCTGAAATATGTTGGCACAAAAGTATTTGGTTTTAAGACAACACTAAGCGTTGTTAAGAAAGATCGTCTTCTCACAATTTTCTAAATTTTATTTTCTAAATTTCATCTTGTGATATAGCTATATTTGTTAGAAAAATGTTTAAAAAATTTGAGTACAAAAAGAGTAAGACTGCGGTTTCGCTGCAAATTACGGTAAAAGATATCACTATTCGAAAGCTATAAAAGACTGTTGATAGATAGAAAGAGATGTAATAACATAAAGAAGACATAAAACAAGATAAAAAAGTGCAAGATAAAAAGCTGATGAAGAGAACACGCAAATATTTTCGATGGCAGGTATGTACCTGCAGAATCCACATTGCTAGGTGGTCCAGTAGCGCTACTCTGTCTGGGAGAGAGGCTCGGCAAGCTTGGGCTAAGAGAAAGCGGGCTGGGCGTTATACGATCCCATCTTGATGGTGACACAGGACTAGGTATGATAAGACTTGGAGGTGTCATTGAATTTTCTACACCTCTATTATTCAATTGCTTTCTATTAAGATTCCTCGTGTCTTCAGCTTCGGAAAACTCGCTTTCCGATGTTGCCTCCCACTTGACAGTTTTCGAGTTTCCAAATTTATTTCCTGGCTTGTTCTGTCGACTCAGAAATGTGCCTTTCTTCGTAAAACTATTCGTTTTCTTTTCAGTAAATTCGTGAATTATAGGCACCTCTATATCGCTCGAACGTCTCTGTCCTTGAATAGTCTTCTTGCTATTTTCGACCGTCTTCTTACCCTCGTCAGGTAACACAATACCGAATTCGTAGCCAAAGTCGTACTTGAAATATATGAGTCCAGTATCCGGATCAATTTGTTTTGTTCCTATTTGCGTCAACGAGCATTATTTTATGTATAATTTATGAAATTAACAGTAGGTATGATATATTCTACATTTCAATCGGACAAAATGCTTTATTACTAACACTTAAATTTATATATATATATATATATATATATATATATATATATATGCGTGGCATGCGTATATATGCATTATCCTGTATTATATCCATCACGTATATATTAATACATTTAATACATTTATGAATCACGTATCAGCACGAGCCTAATCTGCTATTTAGATTAAGAAAGGTAATATTGTCATTACCATGTTCGGAGACTCGTGATTCTTCTCGGTAAGTTCTTGGCTCGTCATTATCGGTCATCTTGGAGTCTTGGTTAGGATGTTTTAGAATCGGTTTACCTTGCCTCAAATCCGATTGAATATCATTTACAAACTTCTCGGTTTTAAATTTGAAACTGCTCGTCATATCTCTCATATGACGTGATGCGATGTCTGCGAAGATTTCAGAATTTTGTAATACGAAATAAAGATTTACTATTTTTCAAACAATTGAAAGGTATCCGACAGAGTAAAGAACAGTTTACGGAATAAGAAGAAAATAAAGAGAAGAAAATTAAAAATCAGTTAAATAGACAACAAATGTACAGATCAGCAAATATATAAAGCGATAATTGTGAGTGTAATTTATGTAATTTATCTATTTGTCTACCATTATTGCAAATAAAAAATATATTTCTATCGTTGCTTATACAAAGGCATTATATAGCATTAAGATTGCCCTTACGGCCTGCTGCTCGTTTTACGTCGCTTCTCGAGATGAATCCATATTCAGGTGGTGAACCAGGTTGCAAAATATTATCGATTTTTCCGGAAATTATACGTCGCTGATATCTTTGGAAATTGATCTTTTTGTCTGTATCTTCTTTAGAAATTTCCATCAGTGACATTGGAGGAGGACCGGTGTCGAACTCCATCGGTGATGCAACGTGCGTCTGTCTGACAGGTGCGCTTAAAGATCTTGGACTCTTTCCTGTGGGTGGTTGAACTCTTCGATAACATGGCTCCTCTGTGTCACTATCCGCTGGAGCCCATTTCGGTCGAATTCTGCTTGAATCTACATCGCTCTCATAATCAGATTCTCGAAATTGTCCTTGCACAAACTTTTTCGGTGTAGGCACACGATAATGCGATTGTTGTTTCTGAGTAGGTGTGATATTGACGTCACCGAATTTGATGACGCGGCTTGTTTGCTCGACGGTAACAATTCTTCTAGCATTCTCTGTTGATTCGTTCATCCTCACGGTTTTTTTCGTCTCTGTACCCACCGCGTTGGTAAACGGTATGCTTGTGCGTGTCTGATAAAACTGTTGCTGCGGTTGCGGTGGCGCGTAAGCGATTTCCGGCGGAGAGCCTGGTAAGAGAACCGTTTTTGGTTTTGTTGGTACAACCGCTGTATCTTGCTTACAAGACAAACTCATCTTCATTGGCTTGCCTATGTAAAAAGTTTGTCCAGATGATCTTCATTTAAACGTATTCCAATAATTCGAGAAAAAAATATAAGAAAAAATATAAGAAAAATCAAGGAAAGATGTATTTTTATAGTAGAGTAATAGTAACTATGCGCACGTTCTATACGTCGAGTAGATCTTATTGAGCTAGAATAATCAAAACCCGAATTTTGGTCGTAATACTTTTTAAATGTTACTTTCATAAATTAATATCGACAAAATTTCGGACTTTTCTTGACCTTACGATAATGAAAAGATGATTATAGCACGAGATAATGTGTGGAAGGCATGCTTTATAAAAATATATTATGCAGACATAGCAACTGCAGAAAAGACAAAAGTCGATAGTCAAAAAAATTAAAGAAATAGCTTATAAAGTGGGAAGATAAGAAAATTTGTTTTGGATAAAGCAAAAGATGATTACACATTATTAAAAAACTAAAATGAAATTAAACATTTGTTTATTAAAGTGTTAATCTCTAATTTCTATTTAAAATGCATAAAGTTATAACATAATATAATCAGGAATAAACAGTAGTTATATGCATGCTCTTTTAAATTATTGTTAATTATTGCTTAATTTTTTTTGTGTATTATTCACATACTGCTAACAATAATTTTTAATACTTTATGTTCTAACATAGCTTATATAAATATAACACACACACACACACACACACACACACACACACACACACACACACACCACACACCACACACACACACATCACACACACACCACACACACACACACATATATACACACAATACATTAGTAACTTAACAAACACTGTAATATGTGACGACTTTAAATAAATAAGTTTAAATAAATAAATAAGTTGCATAATATTACATTAATTAAAAATATACACGATATATTGAGCATTACAGTTAGATAATTTCAACAAATAGCGTTATACCTGAATCAGTAACATTAAGTTTCTTGGAGCTAATTGTAGGGCATGATAACATTCTGCCATCATAGTCACTCTCATAGTCACTCTCGCGGAAGTCACCCTTCACTAATTTTGAAGGACCGGGAGAGGTGGACAGAATTTTTTCCTCTGGTTCCAATTTCTTGTGTAGTTGATTTATGGAATGCTCCGTTTCCTGCAAACAATATTTTATTCTAATTTCTGATTGATAATGTATATATCTAACACATACACACACACACACACACACACACACACACACACACACACACACACACACACACACACACACACACACATATATATACAGAAGAAGGAAATATGCACACGTTTATTAATACATTCTAATAATAATTAAAGCATTCATACTAAGGTCTATAATTAAAATTCCACAGTATTTATGGTTTATATTTTATATTTATATTAGTCAATTTCTTAGGCAAGCACGGAAAAGCAACATTTGAAATGACACACGAACACGCATCAAATTTCGAACCTTCATGGATTCGAATCTGCATAGGCCACTATTAATTGTTGACTCATAGCTCTTTTCGAACGAGCTACGTTGTTGTTGAAGAGCTTTAAATGGCGTTGAAGATTCTTCTTTCCGCAAATGATCACTTTCGCAACTGTGACTTTCAATGGATTTTATTCTTTCAGTACTTATAGTACGACTCTCCATATGGACCACTGTCGAGGAATCGTCATGTTTTCCAAAAAATTTCTGTGTCATCGTGGATGAAGCCTTTTGCTGGAATGGCTCATCAGTGTCCGCCATATAACCGCTTTCTTGCTGAAAGACTTTTGCTTTCAATTTTGGAGATTCCGGTTTTTTGACGCAAGGAGATTTTGGCACGGAATTTTTTGCGCTTGGTTGTACATAAATCGGTGGGGAACCAGGTTTTATAGGGATCAAACTTTGTTGTTGCTTGAATTCCCTTTCGTGTCGTTTAAATGCCATTTTCTTTGCAGTTTTTTCGGAAGATTCAGTAGTAATGAGCGATCTAGATGGTCCTGTAAATTGTGCAGGAGTCTCGAATTTGGAAGGTGGGACTGGCTCAGGTTCGGTAGATCTTGGTCTTGTCGATTGTTTTGGAATAGGTGCTTTAACTCTTCGATAATGCGGTTCTTCGTTATCACTTTCGTACGGTCTCCACTTAGCTTTTGGACGACTATCGAGATCGGATTCATAATCGCTTTCATGACTAAAAGAACCCTTCATGAACTTTGACGGAATTGGTGCAGAAACTTTGGTAGGTTTCTTGGCTGGGATAGGCGGCGGTGTAATACGTAGATCTTTCGGTGGAAGTATTGGCGGTTCTTCTGCCTTCTTTTCTACTTTTTTAATATGCTCGGATATAGGTTTTTTTTGGATAACGGATAGTGGAATATATCCAATCTCCGGAGGAGATCCTGGCTCAAGAACGATCGAATCTACTCCTGTTTCCATAAGATGATATGATGTGGCAAACGATTTCGTAGTTGGTTCAACCTTTTTCACCAAACTAGGTGCTTTCAATTCTTTGTCTTCTGCCCAACGTTTTGAGCTAAAGTTTTCAAATTTTTTCATTGTTTCAGCTTTTTCTACATTGCATTCGGTAATATATTTTTCGAACAAAGCTTCCTCTTGCACAGTGTTCACAGTATGATCGACTTTAATCGTCTCGGCATTATAAATTATCGGACCTAATTTTGATGTGGGCGGAGATGCTTCCACTATCTTTTCAGTAAATTCCTCCTTGCTGCACCATGAGCGTTTCTCTACATGAGCAGATGATTCCGTACTAGTTTTTTTTATTCCGCCTTGTGGCGTTTCTTCAATCTTTTGCTGAAATTCTCTTGAAGAACTCTTGTATTCATCGACAGGAATATGCCATTTGTCTTTTTGAGTGGATTTAGTTTGAGGTGGCCATGACTTTCTATTCGAATCTGTATATTTTTTCGCCCAGGATTTTTCCATTGTCAATGCACCCGCAGATGGTTTAGGTGATGTTGGTCTTAAAAGCTCTTGATGACTAGAAGCAGCAGAGTGACATCTATATTCCGATAAATCTGTAGACACGTGCGATTTGGTTTCCACGTCCGATGACGATGACCATGGTCTGGTAGGAGAAGTACTTCTCAAAATAGATGTTGAAGTGTATTTCGGTGGTTCCAATTTTTCTTCTTTAAAATATTTGCTTTCTTTCTTCTCATATACATCTTCCTTTACGCACGTTTCTTCAAATGTTTCCTTCTTTTCGAGTTCAAATGGCGGTGGTATCATGAATGTCAAAGCAGGTTCCGCAAATTTGACAGGTTCTGACACTTTTGGAGTGGGCGTAGGAAAGATTTTTACACCGCCGACTGGAGCATCTATTGGAGACAATGTCTTATCAAAAGATTCCTGAAGCTGTTTTGCCTTAACAAACACATCAGGTCGTTTTTTTTTTGCTTCTTCCGGCTTTGGCATGTAACATATTTCGGGAGGTGGTTCCGGTACGAGATCAAAACTTTTCATCGCTGTTTCAAAACTCTCTGTTTGAATCTGCAGTTGCGAGGCAGATAAGTCGGAAGCTATACTGTCAGATTTTTTTACTTCCACGGGGGGTAACTTAGGACTCTTGTATGGGAATTCAAACAATTTGTTTTCCACTCCACGAGATAATGATCCTTGTTCTAATTTGGTAAAAACTTCCCGGGCGGTTTTTTTTGTTGTTTCAAATTCAGACAACCTTGTTTCTGGTTTTTTCGTTTCTTGAGAGATAGTTGCACGTTCATAACTCTTTGTTAATTGTCCAACTTTTGCTTCTTGAACTTGACCGTCGTCTGTCAATTTAATCATTTCCTTTGGCCCTTTCGGCATTATCTCACTTTCTTTTGTAATAGATTCGAAAAAATTCAACGCATCTTTTTTTGCAATTGTAGAAGTTTCTATGTTATCATTATCAATTATTAATTTTTCCTCCGTTTTTATTAACGGCTTCGTAACATCTTCTTTGTCATGGTCGATTTCCTTTATCGCGATCGTTTGTTCAGCTCGTGATTTAAACTCCATAATAGACGGAGATTTATGTTCCAATTTCATATGGAACTTCTGTTCTGATTTTGTTTCGGTTTCATGAGATTCGATCATAGATGAAATTGTTTCCGATTTACTAGTCTTTATTTCCGGTTTGTCGATTATTTCCATGGTGTCAATTGTGCTAGTCGATGCTAGTGTCGTGATTGGCCTGAGCAATGTAGCTGATTCGATCGTTGTCGTTGGTGTTTGTTCGTTCGTCAAAAGAGTGCCTGATGATGTCTCTTCTTTTTTTGCCTCAGACTAAGTACAAGTATATAAGAATTTTATAAATATTTAGATGAATAAGAAATTAAACAATTGGAGATGATTGTTAAGTTTTATTTCATAGCTTTATACTGTAAGCTTGCTTATAAAAGAAGTAAACCACTAGTTACCTGGACAACACTTTTATCCTGGATATTTTCATAGGTAACGGTTTTATGCATCTCAATCATAGTATCAGGCTTTGGATCAAAAATCGCAATATCAGCAATACTTTGAGCCTCGCCACCGGTATTTGTCGCTCGTACCATATATTTGCCAGCATCTTCTTCTTTAGCTAATAATAATATATAATAAATTGGTAAATTCCAAATGTCACATAGCGACAGCCACAGAGCAAGGGAATGGTAAAGAAATTTATTTAATCGTGTAATGAGAATACCTGAATAAAAATATACCTTTGTCTATGAGCAATGTGTAACAATTTCCTTGCTGAATAATTCTCAATTTTGGTGGTTGTTCATTAATCGGCACATCATTTTTATACCAACTGATTGTAGGTTCAGGTATACCAGTAATTTCCACTTCCATAATAATACGATCTCCTTTCTTTATTACTTGAGCCTTAAGCCGCTTTCCGAAAACCGGAGGAAATATTGTTTCTAAAAATATATATAAATTATTATTTTAACACATTCTATAAATTTTATTAATTTTTTTTAATTTATCTATTTTTAATTTATCTATCCGTCTATCTATCTGCACTTACTTACTTTTAACAATTAAGTCAGCTGTGCTACTGGCACTTCCAACGTCATTGCTCACTGTGCAAGTATAACGTCCAGCATCTTTTACATTGACATCTTTCAGTTCTAATTTTACATGATTATGAACACAACTAGCTTTTATTATTTTATCTTTCAATGATATCTCTTGACCGTTCTTTGACCACAAAATTATCGGTTGTGGGAAACCTAAAGCAAACCAAAAGGAATAAAAATAATGAAAAGGCAATCATAAATGTACTGACAAAAATTACAATCTTTAAATTATAAATCAAATAAATTATATAACAAGTATATAAAAGTATTTACCATCAATGATACCCTCGAGAACTACATCAGTTCCTTGGTCAACAATCATTCCTGTGATTGGTGAAATGAATCTAGGTGCTATCAGTTTTCTACATGGTTTTTGAATTTGGCTTGTCTTAACATCATGTTTCACACCTTCTGTTTCTTCAGATACCACGGTTTTCTCTTGTTTCATCTCGCCAGGCCGCTCCTGTATAATTTTTTCATATTCCTCGATTTTGTGCGACTGAAAAATAATGTTTCGATCGACCAACACACTATGTAATGTTTAAGTGCATTCACGAATACTTGGCAATAATAAAACAAGTGGAGCACAAGCTATCACATTCACAAAAATATTGTATAAACAAATGTATCTTAAGTATATTTACCTGTACGACAGGTGGTGCTCCGTTTTCTGAGGTGGATTGTTCGGAACTTTGCACAGTTGCTTTTGTGCAAATGCTGGTAGGTTCATGCCCAAATTGTGATAAAGTGGAAGTCATGGTAGAGGATAAGAATTCCTTCTTCATAGACGTTGTTGAAGAATGCGTGACAGTCGACGACATTTTGGTCAGTACTTGACTCTCACTACCACCTTCGTGATATGTTTTCTCGCTTGAAAAATGTTTATCGCTACTACTTGCAGGATGCATGATGTCTGTAGAAAAATATGGAACGAACTCGAACACTTTTTCGATTTCACTTGCAGCCTGTCTTATTGATCCACTATCTGGAAATTAATCCAGTAATGTCAACAAAAAGCTTACATTCTTTTGATATGTAACTAATAATAAAATATTTGGAGTATAGATATATTGTATCATTGATAATTACAACAAAATCATTATATTCTATATATATATATGATCCAAAAATCTTTTTATATATAAACCACACATATTATTATAATTAATACAATTAGCTTTAATATATATATTTCTTTTTAATATATATATACATACACATATTTCTTTTTTATATTCCATCTGATTAGGTAGAATAATCTAATTAAAAGTATATTATAGACAAAATAACCAAATTTATTAAATAAGTAAGAATGAAAACAATCACATTGTCTCCACGTAATATCAAATTAAATTGTATTTTACTTAATATAATATGCACTTTATAAATATAAGATAAAAAGAAATCAAGAATACTGGAGCATACCAACCGCACAACCGAAATGCTACCAGCGAAGTAACGAAATACTTTGCCTCCGATCCGCGACAGAAATAGTATCGTTCACCTAGTAATAGGTGAATCGAGCACTCGGCTGTAATATATGTATAACCCAAGACCTAATTTATCGTTGTCATTCTATACTTTAATGACACGCGCGTATTGTGCACGATAATTGATATCATTTTAGACATTATGTTGTATAATTATTTATATACATATATATATATATATATATATATATATATATTAATTCTTTTGGTCATCAATTAGAAACTCATCAATTAGAAACAAATTAATAAATAGAAAAGCTACATATCGTTAGGTCGTTTTTCGTTTTTCAGAAAACTTTTATACACGTTCGCTCGCATGAATAATTAAATAAAGAATTCTGATCTTATATCAATATTCATATCTTTTAAAATTTAATAACTATAGATTTATTTATATATATATATATATATATATATATATATAATTTTATAAATTCTAAAGATAATAAGCGCACGTATCAAAAATTATTTAGCAAAATAAATATGATTGATGAGAATGATGCTGTCACAAAAATATATTTATGTATAAAATATATATTCTTGAGCAATGCGGGACCAAACTGTGCGCCGAGTATTCGTATCGATAAAAATAACACCGTTTCTGTTCGTATGTAATGAGAGAAGAAGAGAGAGATGCGAGAGAGAAGAAGGATTCGCCAAATTTTGAAATAAAATTTTTTTCATCTCGAAACCCTTTCTTTCTTTGTGAAAAATACGATTTTAAATACTTAATGAATTAATATATTATTCAACGTTTTGCGTGCAAGAGAGAAATACACGCAAAGGAGTACACGTTATAAATTTATATATTTAGGTCACAAATGCAGCGTATATAAGAGTAATTGCCAAGCATGCTTAGCAATGACAAATCAAAAGCATTTAATAAGACAGATTAAAAGCAAAAATGATGCTATCAAATTTTAAGCTATAAAACTAGCATGTACTTATGTACTTTCTTTTAATTTCCTCTATTTTATCTATTGTTCACTAAAAATTTTGCTATAAGATGAAGGAATTGAGTTATATTGGACTGGGTAATGCGAGTATTAATAACTTGTGACATCGTTGCATTTTCTAATATTATTTTCAGCATCATAGGAAGAAACGGAAGAATCAATATAATCATGGGATCGAAATATTTATAACAAGAGTTATTAATAAAAAGATAAATAAAACACATAAAACAAGAACGTGTATATGTTAACTTACCAATTTCCAATTTAGCGCTACAAATCGCTCTACCAGCTGCGTTCTCCGCTACGCAAGAAATAGTACCGACGTGTGCATCCCTGACTGCAGGAATGGTCAAAACTTGTCGATCTCCGCTGACGGAAACTAGAAAATCTTTCCCATGTACCGGCCGTTCATTAAACAACCACTGAATCTATAAAAACAAAATCTCAGCTCAATAAAATCAGCTGTTAATCAAATAAAATAAAAAATAGAATATATTAAACACGTAAACATGTGCATCAAGAAGAAATGCAATGCTCTACACTCCCGTTATATTCAATTTACAATTAACAATTTTAATAAATTATAGGTGAAGAAGTTGGTAACGAAGTACGTGGTACCTGTATGACAAGACCACGACGCTTCGCACCGCATCGAAAGTTCCATCTTATACTCCGCGGCGCGACTGCAATCGAGCTTTTCACATGAGGTATATTGTTCGCGTTTAAATATAACTTGTCGGGCATAAAATTAGTTTTATCCCGTTCTGACAGGCCAGCCAACCTCTCATCTAGACACTGTTTATGTGACACTGTGGCTCATGTAAATTTCAAAATGCTAAGATTTTACGAAATCAAATCTTCTTGCTTGGTTGTATAATGTTCATTATAGTATGTTTGAAACAATCTTGCGCGCAATTGTAAATATGACCGTAATATTTGGATCACTTTTCTTGCTTACATTGTACTAGAGAGTATTTATCTATTTCATTAATTATAATTATCATAATTAAACATTACATTATTTTTAATACATTATATATTACATATTACATATCCTAATATTCCCGACTCTTTATCATTTTTCTTTATGTGCAATAGAATATTATATGTACTGCCGAAACAAGTACTCTTTATGTGCAATATTATTTCTACAAATTTATATTGTCAAAAATGTACAAACATAATCGTTATCGTTATTCAAAAAAATTTATAGTTTCTATGTTAACAAGAATGTCCACTGTTAATTTTTATTAAAACTTTTTTAAGTGAATTCTTCGATGCAGTTGACTTTTGAGAAAACTATAAAGAATTGTTTCACTGTACACAAAAAAATTTTCGGAATAATAAAAAGTAGATGATTTTTTGAAAAATTATATATTGCATTTAACTCACCTTAGGAGAAGGTTTACCAGTGACAATGCATTCGAATTTTGTTGTAACTCCTTCGAGAATTCTTCTGTCTTGAAATGTTTCTTTAAATGTTGGTTGAATTAGTTTTTCTTCCATCTGGATAAACTCTTCGTTTCTTTTAAAATCACCAAGAGATTTCACAACCAACCTGGCGAAAGCTTTCGCCTCACCATGCACGTTTGTGACTTTCGCCACGTAATTGCCTTTATCTTCCGGTACCGTTGGAGAAATTTTTAAAAAAACCGTTCCATCTTCCCTTTCTTCAGTCTGTTATACGGCAATATTACAAAAAGTATTATGATTATTTATTATATGTTAAATGAAATTCAATCCATACAAATTACGAATATACTCACAAAAGTTCTCTCGTTATAAGTAATTTCACCACCATCTGAATACCATCTCAAATCAGGTTTGGGTTCTCCAACTATAACGCATTCAAAAATTGCATTTTCGCCTTCAGCCACCAGCAAATCTGTCGGAAATCTGATAAACTTTGGTGCGGAACCATTGATAAGAGTTTCATCTTTTTCTTGTACTTGACCGATTACATCCGAGATCTGAGACATCGCTATAAATAGAAAAAAATATATTATATGTAGATGTAAATGTAAAATATTAATTAATTTTTCTTATTAAAGGAATATAATTATACATACGTGTAACTGTTAATGTACACTGACTGGAAGCTTCGCCAGCAGAATTAATAGCAACTACTTTGTATACACCGGCGTCATCCAAGAAAGCTTCATGAATAATTAATGAACACCGATCTCCTTGGAAGAGTAATTGAAAGTCTGACGACTCTTTTACAGGTTGTTCATCATGATACCAGATTACCTGAAAAGCCAAAAGTTAACAGAAAAGAAAGTTGTAAGTTGAAAAATTAAAAACAAATAAATTTACCTCCGGTTCAGGTTGACCTATAATCACGCAATCTAGTCTTGCCGATCGTCCTTCTTGTATTTTAAGATCCTGCAAAGATAACTGAAATTTTGGAACTATTGGTTCCGTGTCACTACCAATAAAATCGGATTCGCTAGTTTCGTGAAACAAACGTCCTTTCACAGAAACGGTACAAGATACGGTAGCTTTTCCAAATTCATTATTGGCAATCACTGAATAAGATCCGGCATCCTTCGGAAAGGCTTCCGTAATGGTTAAGCTTGTTCGAATACCATCCGTTTGAATCTGAAAAAATTTGTAAATGATTGTATTACATTATCAAAACAACATCACGTATCCTATCTTACTTTATGGTATCTGCTTTCTTCAATTGGTTTCCCATCGTGATTCCAGCTTAATTTTGGTATTGGATCTCCATTAGCTTCGCATTCTAGTTTCACTCTTTGTCCTGCTCTGGCCATAACATTTGATAACGGTATCACAAAATATGGTTTCTTTATAGAAATTTGCGCGGCTAAAATTAATATTTATTAATTATAAATAAAGAGAAAGTATATATAATTTTTAATGTAATATTATCAACAGAATAAAAGCCTTACGTTTTACATCTAAAAAAGCAGTGGTAGATGACTGCCCCCATCGATTTATCGCTTTACAGGTATATGAAGCCTTGTCTTCTAAAAAAACTTCATCGAATTTTAAAATTGCTTCTCCATTGTTGAAAGTAATAATGTAATCCGGAGAATTATCAATGTTAATATCATTTTTGTACCATTGTACCGTTGGAAGAGGATTTCCTTCAACAGTACATTCTAATCTATGAGACCAACCTTCCCTCACGAAAGAGGACTGCAATTCTTTTGTGAAAACGGGGGCATTTTGCTGTTCTTCCGTGATTGTTTCTATCAATAAGTTTAAACGTAAAGAGCTGAGTGTTAGCGTATTTGCATTTTTTTAAATAAGTACGTATGCAAATTACCTTTGACAGTAAGAGTGGCTGATGTTTCGACAGAACCAAGAATATTAAATGCACGGCAAGTGTATTTGGCGGAATCTTCGGCAAACGTTTCTTCTATTTTTAAAGTACAAATGCCATTTATATAAGTTGTTAAGTAGTCTGGATTATTTAAAATTGATATTCCATCTTTGTACCATACTACTTCTGGTATCGGTTGACCAATTAAGTGACATTCAAAACTGAATTCTTTGCCTTCTTCAACTGTTGCATCTTTCAAAGGAACTGTAAATTCTGGAATTAACAAAAAAACTTCGTCTGTTATCGCTTGTTTAATAGAATCATGCGATTTGTCATCTATTTTCTTAGATTCAAGTTTTGGTGAACTTGTTTCCTGTTGAACAACCGGAACACTCTTCTCGATTTCCATCTATAAACAGAGTGAGCATAAATTATATAGTTGTAAAATTAATAATTTAAATACAATTCTTAAAATACCTTCTGAAGAACATGAATTTCCTTTGTTGTCATAGCAGACGTAACAGTTTCTTCAATTACGGTTTCATCGGTTTGAGCAGAGACGGAATGAGAGATAGGAGGAACAACTTTTTGTGCTTCTTTCTCTTTTATTTTTTTCGCCTCTGTCGCAGCTTTATCTAAAGTTTCAGCGGCAAGCTGTTCCGCAAGTTTCTTCGCATTTTCAGCTTCCATTCTAGCAGTTTCCGCCGCGGCCATCTCTAGTTTGGCAGCTTGCAACTTTTTATCAGCTTCTAATTTCTCGATTCGCAATCTCTCTCGAAGATCTTCGGCATTTTGTAAATTTTGACTCAGGGTACGCAATTCGGAAGAAACGATTGCGAAAGAATCTAGCATTTGTCGGTTCTCTAGTACCACCTCGTTGAATTGCGGAAGTCTGTCTGTATCTGTAATATTACAATGTTAAAAACAGACAATTTTAGCAAGTTTAGCTTATAATTTAGCACACACTTTTATACACTTTTATAAAATATTATATTTACCAAAAACTATCGTTGATAATTGTTTAAGCTTCTCAATTCTTTTTTCTTGTTGCTCTTCACCAGGCTTTATGTAAGCCTCGATCTCTCGCAATAAATCGGTAGCTTCCTCGGGGGATTTTACGGTTGTTGCTTTGCGTGCAATAATCACTAAAAGTTTACTACCTTCTCTAAACCACTGTTTAGCTTCTTCCAAGAGCACAAAGTAATCAATACTTAAATTTGTTCGCTTTTCAATATCCTTAACGTATTTCCTCAAATGATCCCATCTGTTTTGCAGAGACAAGATTTCGTCCGTCACTTGTGGTGTTAATGGAACAATTGCTTCTTCTGTTCTCTTTATAAAAGCTTCAATTCTTTCTTCTAAAGTCTAGTAATAAATATATGAATTATCATTAAAATTTTTTCTAAGATTTTTCAAAATTATCTTACAAATTATTATTTACCGTTATAGTTTGTTGAAATTGTTCGAAAGCAATCAGTGTCGCTTTCGATACTGATAGATTGTCACCAATTTTTTTATCCATAGTTTTTAATTGTTCGTTTATCTCACATAAATTCGAATTAATCTTTTCGATATCTTCTCTAAAAATACAGAGACATCGATGTCTTTCAAGATGACTTGATGTTTCAATTTGAAACGATTCGTATTTAACGCTCATTGAATCTATCGCATGTTTTAGTTTTTCAATATCTTGTGCCGCTGATTCTGGCGGCTCTTGTAGTCTAATATTGTCAATTATTTCCTTAGATTTAGTATGTACTTGTAATAATGATTCCGTAATGAACGTTTTAAATATATTAAATTTATGTAATGAGCCATCCACGTCAATTAACTTTGTAGAATTTGATGCACATTCAACTTCTTGCTTTGCTTCAGCAATTTTACATTCGATCTTGAGCAATGAACAAAGCCATGAACAAAGAAGAATTTATATGTGTGCGCACATACGTTGCGCGCTATGTGTTTGTGTGTGTGTGTGTGTGTGTGTGTGTGTGTGTGTGTGTGTGTGTGTGTGTGTGTGTGTGTGTGTGTGTGTGTGTGTGTGTGTGTGTGTTTATACGTATCAAGTGGTGTATACATATGAGCGCACGCATGTGTATTTGTATAAAAATTTTATAACATTATATGGCGTCTTATATGTTTGGGAACATATCTTACCTCCTTAAGATTCTTAAAATTGGAAATTAAAGATTCTAATAACATCTCGTAATTATTTATGATAGTGTTCACTTTTTCATGCATTTGTACGAGTCTTTCTAAAATCTGCTGGGCTGTTTCAGATTCACCTGATTTAATCATTTTTATAATTAAATACATGTTTTTTTAAATACAACATGTATAATGTAAATATGTTTCAATTACCTTTTTCAACGAATACTTGAATACTCTTGATTCGAGCATTCAATTCTTGAAGAGCTTTATTTAATTCAAATAGAATCCGTTTTCTTACAACTTCTAAATTATCCAAAATATCAGTTATCATAAAAGATTGTGTTGTTATCACTGGATACAGCGTTGTTTCAAATTTTGTAATCCATTCTATTGTCTGCGATGGAATAAAATAATAATAAAATAATAATAATAAAAATTAGCCAAATATAATAAATAGCGTAAATATCTTTATTAATCTTTTTCTGTTTCTTTTTTCTTATTTTAAATGCAAATAAGTTAAAAATAAATAATAAATAAATTTATATAAATTTAGGAGTAGTGTAAAAAACTAATAAAAAATTTAACAATATAAATCAGGTATCATACTTTTGTGCTTTCTTCTATTTTTTGCTCGCATTCTATTCGCCTCTGTCTTGTTATTTGAATAGAAGTTTGCCATTTTTCCCACGATTCTGTCAGAACCAATTGTCGACTAGCAAATTTTTCTAAAAGAGTCTGAACGCATAGACAAGCTCGCGATACATCAAGATAAGAGTCATCAATCTATAAAGAAAAAAATATGAATGAAATTTTTGTATTATATCTTATAGCTTTTTTTTTTAATTTAAATAATAACTTTACATTTTTTTTTAATTAAAAAATATTTTATTAACTTACGTTATTCGCTTCATTGAGAAATGCTTTTGCATGATTATCGAGTTTTTCGTGAAAAGGTTCAAAAGACTTCCATCTTTTTTCCAATTCATCAATCTTACTCTCATTTAACACAGTTTCATACTTTTTCAATTCATTATCGAAAGAACTCATTTCATGGATCAATTCTTCCACAGTTTCATGAAAATTTATGTAAATTGTATCCAATTCAATTCTCTTTATCAATGCGATCTTTGTTTTCGTCCATTCGTTTTCAAGATTTTGCATCTTCGATCGTAATTCATATTTCTGTGTTTCGTCAAGTCGTTCTATGATTGGAAGAATTTCCAATTTTAGATGATCTATCTCTTCGTTTTTACTTTCCAATTCGGTTAGCAATTGATAGTGAAGTCGACGAAAATCGCATGCCATTGTTAGATCGCTACCCATGTTTTGATGCTTTTGAAGAAAGACTTTGGCAGTGTTATTTAACCAAACTCGTAATATGTCATGCTTATCTAAGAATGTAGTAATCATTTTCGAAATCTTTAAATTTTCCTCTTTATGAGCAGTACACAATTCCGTCAAACGAAGCTTAAAATTCTCCAATTTTCCTATAATATTTCTTATACCCTATAAATATGACACATACTATTTATATATAATATTTAACATTATATTACTTAGTCGCTTTTACTCTTCTTTCAATAATCTTAATATTGTGATAAATAATACAGACTAAAAATAACGTAAAATCATAACATAATGCAAAATTAATAAGGAGATAATTTACAACCGCATATACTTAATGACAATCTCCTTATAGCAATTAAAATAAGTCTTTCAATGGTGGATCAACTTAATATGCAATAATAAATATTCAATAATTAATTATTAGAATTATAATTGATTAATCTAACCTCGGCACCAGGCGCTCCTCTCCCCGTGATATCCAGTAGCGCATATCCTTCCGACAATGGTTTTGAAGTAATATCTTCTATTGTAGCTATAGTCTGCGCGTGAAGATGAGCTAGTTGTGCAGAAAAAGGAGGGTGTTCCGTGGTCATTAATTGAATTTCCAGCTGATCCAGTTTTGTGGTAACCTGTACGCATTGAGTAATATTAAACAATCAAATTTAAATACTTGTATATGTATACAAGTCAATTGAATTAAAAAACGTCATATTACTTAATCAGTCTATCGTAAGTGATTACAAGTAACACTGACCGATCGTGCAAAATCGAAAAAAGCTATCGCTCTATTTAGCAATGTACTGTATTGATCTAAATCGTTAACATAATCGGCGGCGGTGCTAAGAATCGCATACGCCTGTTCGGTCGCTTGTTCGCCAGCAAAGTGTCCCGATGACACTAATCGTTCGGTCGATTTAGTTATTTTAATGGCTCTATCTTGAAGCTCCTGAAAATAACATTTTTCTTTTAAGAGAGAATACTTTCTACATAATAGTAGAATATAAATGCATATTATTAACAACCCTTCACACGGAAAAGTAGACGTATCTCATTATCTCTGATATACCTTTGCTTCGGCTTGTAACTTTTTTAATTCAAAAAGGAGCAGTTCTGCATTAGATGCAGAATCTCCCAATTGATTACAACTGCCCTCTAATGCGGCAATTCTGTCGTTGAGAATTTCCTCGAGATCGCGAAGATCAGTCGCGAGCAACGCAAGAGCGAGACATTGCTCCAACTGAGTCTTTCTGCTGCGAAAAGATGTCTCGATCAGCCGCCTTCTGTCATGAAGTTCTTCTAGCCATCTTTCAACTCGTATCACAGCTAATAAAATATGTTATATGATATATTTCTCTACATCAGAAATCTTACTCTTATGATAGTGAACTCGTTGATTGATAGAAAGTAAAGTAATTATTTATAGACATTGCACAAACATTTAACACACCGTGATTAGCTTCATCTTTAATCGTATCAGGCCTAGAGTCTAAAGTGCCTTCGTTAGCCAATTCCTTGAGTCCGTCCAGCAATGTCTTACCCTCTCGCAACGCACCCATTAACGCTTCTAACATGTCTTTGCGAAGATCCTGGATTTTTAATACGAAACTTTTTACCGCTTCTATCTCAATCGGTAGTAACGTGTCATTACATGCCATTTCCAACGCTTCCATATTTTCTCTACATTCTGCCGCGCGACTGTAAAGAAAGAACAAATGATTTGATTTCATCGAATAATTGATATAAAGCACAATTTTCTTTTTTATTTCATTAATTTATTGTATTATTCTCAGTACCATTGAAATAATACATTGCGATCAAGAATCTCTTTACGACGTTCCAAAAGTTGATTTACATCGCGCCATGCATGACCTAATGTCTCCGCCATGGCTGCGTATACTTCCGCTCTTGATCTCTGAGTTGCAATTAATTGATCAGCTTGTCGCAATAATTCTTTTACCGGGCTTTGTTTATTCTGATTATAGAAAAGTTCTAATTAATAAAAACTTCAGACAAGTGACTTCTGTTTAATTATAATTATAATTAAAGCAAATGTTCTGTTATGTAATTTACAATTCGGTTTGATACGTTTGACTTCACCTGTAATCGAAGTAACACTTGATCGTGAGCATTCGAGAGTTCCGTGGCTTCTTTTACGGAAGCACCAAGTCTCGTTAGTTCTGGTTGTAATTCGAGTATTTTCAGTTTCAGCCATTCGCCGCTCTGAACAAACGATAATAAAGCGATGTACTAATAAAATTGAACTTTTCTGTATAAACAGTACAGGTAATTAAACTGAATGCCATTACATTTTGCGTTCTTTGTGGAATCGTTATTATTTTTATAATTAGCAGAACATTGTATTTAATATCATATAAATAATTATAAAGCAATAAATAAAACCTCAAGGAATGCTTGTTTATCCACGCAATTATCGAAAAATTGTTTCAATTTTTAAATTATTATCGGGATCATTTCAATGGTTTATAATGTAATATATCGCAAATAAAATTTATAGTCGAAATTTTTTTTCTCTAATCTTATTAAAAAGTAAAGATGAAAAATAAAAAGCCAGAAGAGAGTGTAGACGGAGACAGTCCTCCAAAGTTCATCAACCTCGTGAGGTTGGGCCAGAAAGGAGCGAGATATGTTTCCATTTTCATCTTTGGCATATTGCCGAATAACCACGTTTGGATTGACCAGTTCTCTCTTCTGGTATATATCGCCACATATCAGCGATAAAATTATGTTTTTTCTTTTTTAATGTACATAGAAAAAGAGATATAGTACTTTATGACAATTTTTCTTTAAAATTTAAATAACCGACATAATTAATAAACATTTAATATATTGGAAAACTAGTTAAACATATTTATGTTATGTGTTGTAAAAAGAAAATGTAATTCATGATTTTTTAGTCAGAATGAAAGTGAGTTCCCACCAGTCTATCATTCAAATTAAACATGATTCCATAAAGTCATATTCATATACATATGAGAAAAAGCTTCACGCGCAATGAAATAACTGATATGATAAAACGTGATAATATTCGGACGCTTAAATTTCGGCTATGCAACGCAAATCAAGTAGAAAACAAAAAATTCAATATAATGTCGAATAGAAAAGATGAATAGAAAATTATTCAACGATAATAAAAACTAAATTAATGATATTAATTGTTTCATTTTTTTGAGTTATTTGTAAAAGAGTTATTTGAAAAAATATAATAAACGCACAACAATAAAAGCAACGAAAACTTAGTGCTTAGTAAATTTTCATGTTTATTAGTAATAATAATTGCGTCATAGAGATCCCACGTGTATCTAGAAACACGTATTTAGCATTTTCTTTTTTGTTTTGAACATAAAAATTACTATCGTTAGATATTGTAAGTACGATATAGGAGAAAGTAAAAGGAAGAATCATGCTCGTCCGTCACTGAGGTAGGCCAGATTGGAGGCCTCAGAAGAACTGCCTCAAGCTGTCTCGCACATATATATAATACCGGTTTGTTAGATTATACGAGAGTGTGCGGATCGATGCCACAACAGAATGGATTTCTTTTGGTTCGATATGGGCTCACCGATTATCCAATCTACTTATCAATTAATTTTGCACAAATCCTTATACACAATTTAGTACACACACACACACACACACACACACACACACACACACACACACACACACACACACACACACACACACACACACACACACACACACACACATATATATATATATATATATATATGGTGTTAATTTATATTAATATATAAATTATATTAATTATATGATTATGTATACATATTTATACAAACATATTTGGGTATTATACAAGCATATTTGCGTTATCTTCTCTTATATTCGGAGAGATTGGATTTAAACTTGTAATTAATAATAGAGCGCTTTTTTTTTAAATATGAATTGTGCGATCGTGATCCTAAATTGACTGAATACTTTAGAACCCAACGTAACGTTTGTAAGATGGGTTTATCTGATCACGATGGTGTGTAATGGGAGTTACTGTACCTAGCGGTTAAATTTATCCTTCGTGGAGTTTCGGGAGACTCGTTTTGCTCAGCGGATACCTAAAACGCTTACGATTTCGAGAGGACTCGGAAATAGCTATAGACCGAAGCAACTGAATCCCGAAATATCTACACCATAATATTACATACGAAGTCGGAATAAATGATTATCCTTTATAATATTAAGAATTATTGGTTTAAGTCTCAAGAATATTTTTGATTTGTGTTTTCTAAATATCCTAATTATATTTATTAAAGTTATTTGCATTAGGCAACTGTAACAATAACAATAAATATAAATTATTGTTGATTATAATGCAACACGATGTTTCTTACTTGAAGTAAAGCGATTACTACACGCGTTTCTCCGCTTTGTACAGCTATGGTGCTTATAGTAGTAGTTGTGGAGACAGTTTGTTGCGATGTATCTTGGTCTCTCTGCATCACTATTTCTGAATTCATCTCAATGGATCCTTCGAGACGCACATGTGCCTCCATCGACTCGGAACTATCCATCATCGTCGTTAGTTTTATCTTTCATACGATAATCGAAACATTCATTTCGTATTTAAGTGTTAAATAAATAAGCATATTATCAATTGTAATCGCAATACAATTGCATGGTAAAATACTCACTAGATACCGATATATGCTACAAATTGAGCAATGCAATTGACAATATAGGTCCTAAAAATTTAAATGATATTATGCGACGTTGTAATGATATCATGCGTTTTAACCCGGACACAGTGATTTCAATGCTTGGTGCTAAATATACCACAGTGACGTACGTTGATCTAAAACGCGACACAATAAACATCTAGCTCATCGATATTCTCAAGATTTTACAGATAAAAAATAATATTTTCTAGTTGGCACAGTTACTTTCCTGATTGTTACTTTTGGCTCCTTGCCAGAGATGCCACTAAGAAAATTTCATAAGCCATTACGATCATAAAAGACTATGTCTGCCATGCGACAAACAAGCGAAAAATATGTCTTTAAAATAAAATCTCTAAAAGCAAGAGAAGACTTCCTTTTGCAAATAAATATTTTTTTAATACTTGTTTTTAATTTGCAGCAATTTTTTATATAGAAAATATAAAAAGATTTAAATTTTTGCAAAGGTTACAATATTTTTCATACGCAAGAAGAGAATTTAACATCCTTTAGTAATTTATAAATTATCAGGTACAATTGATTAAAAAATCTATGCCTGCTAAATATCTGTTTTCTTCCTTGACTCATTGTATTAATACTTTACATCTGTATCTTTATAACGATGACGTCATCTATAGGACGAACAAATGGTAGAATAAAACCGGACTGACTAGTAACGTTCTTTCAACGACAAGTACATCACGGTGAAAACCATGTGTGATCGGTGATGATCCAATAGAAGATTCAATGTTATATTGCGAAAAAATTTTTATATATTTTATTATCGAATAAAGATTATGATATAGAGGATTGCTCAATTGTTCGCATATAATTTGTAACTGACTGTTTATATTTTCAAAAATTCCTTTGGTTAACATAAATGTTAGACAATTAATAATAATTTGCGACATTTTCAATATTTAATGCATAATTATAAATGATCTGTTTATATTTTGAATTAATGAAGATATTTGACAGGTCGTCTTTATCGTCGTCTTTTTGATGTAGTTTAAGTTAAGAAAACGTAAAAAACTTCTTTGCTTCAATTTTCTCATTTTTCTTTTTCAATTTAAGTTGCGAATTTTCATGATTTTCGATATTTTCCATACGATGCACCAAGCTATACTTATTAAATATACAGAAATGTGTATTTTTTTAAAGCATGACTTCTTTTGGCACAATATAGCAATCACCTAAACTTGATTCGCGTTCAGGCAATATTAATAATAATGAAAGTCGACGACAACGGCAGTAACACTCGCGTGACACATGTCACGAGTGTATCACGTCACCAGCCGATCGGTTGCAGTAACCAGTCGAACCAAGACTGAACCGGCATAGCACGGCACGGCACGGCACCTCCGGCTAGCCTCCGGCCGGTCGCGGCCACCTCCCGCTTACCTTCGTCGCACTCTACGCTCTACGCTCGTCAAGCACGAGCCACAGAACGGAGTTGCGCGGCGCAGCAGCGCGGCAACGAAAGTGGAAAGCGGTCGTAAAAGAAAGAAGGTCGTTGGATATAACGGATGCTCGCCCGATATATTTCGATATATCTCGTAAGGTATCTTGTTAAGAATTATCCATTTTGTTTTAAATATCATTTATTTATAAAAATAACAAAATAACATATCTCATGCACCGATACACGCCAAAAGTTTGTGATAGCGTATTACATCAAAGGTTTATTTGCAATCAGTTATAAACAGTAAAGCAGTAACAAGTGTGCAAGTAACAATGCTGTCCCTAATTTTTTCACCGATTTTGGCAAATAACATTTCTTCGATATAAATTATATGATTCGTAAATATAAACGTCTTTTTTTTTCTATTTAACTAGAGTTGTGTGTGTCCGTGTATAAGTATGTCTGGTATCGATAGCGTTATGGATACTAACATTTATTCTCATCAAATCTCTCTTTTGTATAAAATTCATCTTCATCAAAACTGCAAATAATTTTGTAAAGATTAAGTAGATAGCCATTATTGAATTTAATGAACTAAAGGAATAAACTTTCAGAATCAATTTATTTTAAATACATAAAAAATCCAAACATCTATCACATATGCAATCACTCCATCAAGTAACCATGTTAAAATAGAACAAAGAATTTGAAATAAAAGAAGCCGATCAAATTTAATAGTCAAAGTTAGTAGTTTTGTCACACAATTGCTCTTGCCAACTCGATTAAACATTAAACTCACCTTTCTCGCCCTTTCAAGGAAATCTTCGCTTTCTTTCTTTATCGGCGACATTTCGATTCCGCTATCCTCGTGATGTCGTGAAAGATCTTGCGAAGATAATAGTGCACCTTCATTCTCTCTCAAATCAGAACATACACTTTTATTTAGCATAAGTTTTGATGTAATGTTTTCATCCGATTGAATCTTTTTCAAACTTTTGTTGATATAACTTTCAGATTCTTCTGTTAAAAATGAATTAGAAATGAATAATATAAAAATAAATACAATAAATATAATAATGAATTTGTTGAAAAATCATCGTCACATGTACATATATTATATGTAAAGAAATCATTAAAGTTACAAGATACTGACTAAATGGAAACATATTAAGATGTTGGCGAGTGTCTGCTTTTTCACACGATTCTGTTTCTAGCCCTGATTCCACATTTTGGATATCTTTTACATTGATATCTTGCCGATGATTTTGCATGGTATTTGATACTACCTTGTAAGAGGCTACGTCTAATCGAATATCATGCGATACGCGCAAAACAGTTGTCTCAATAACTTCTTTTACAATTCTGTTTGATTTTTCCTATAACAAAATCATATAACATCTGATAAGGGTATATAATAAGTTTTATGATAGTCGCAAAAATAACAAATAATAATAATGTTAATTTTTAATATTAGTTTTTTCCAGTTAAAAGAAAAAATTTCGAAATCGTGCTGCTTAATAATATAATATAAAATTAGGAAATTAGAAAATTGAAATAATAAATTTTTAAAGATTAATTTTTATGTGCACGCACTCACACACACACACACACACACACACACACACACACACACACACACACACACACATCTTTTTTAATAAGTATTTATACTTATTAAATTATACGACATACATTAGTGATTTTGTCCATCGTTTCAATTCGTGTTGTTGGTTTTACTTCGCTAATGGTAGAAATATTTAATGTTGTTTCAGCAAATTTCTGATTTTCATTGCTCAGAGTAGACATAAGAGGTGTGGTAGTTGCCAGTTTAGAAGTTTCCGTGTCCCACCTATAAATATTACAATATTAATGAAAGATTTTATTGCAATGTGTTGAAAACATTACATTACTTTTAATTAATATCTTTACTTTTAATTACTTTAATCAATATAATCTAACGTCTTATTTGATACTTAAAAGTAACTGAATATTCGCGTAGGTACCAAATGGAATCAAAGCAAGTCATCACAGGTGCAATTTTAGAAAGATCTTCACATTCTGGCGATGTTACGAAAGATCCACTTCTGGAACGCGGAGGTGGAGTTGTTGAACATTCAGTCGCTGTTGTATAACCCTCCCCATATTCTCCTGCCACATTTTCGCTATGAGAATTCTCGAGAAGTTCCTATAGAAATAAAAGAAGGTATATGGTATAGATATAAATATTTTAAGAAATATTTTAAATTTCTTTAATCTAAAAGAAAGAAAGAAAAGAAGAAAGTCTGAACATGAAAATCGATATTAAAAAACATTCATATACCTTGGTATTAAAGTCCTTATGTGACGTATCGATATTCTCCTTGGAATACGGAAGGGTATGAAGTGCATTCTTGCTGGATTTGTCTGCCGTAGAAGTAGTGGATTTAATTGTATCAGATTTGATTCTTGTGGACATTGTTTCTGAAGACACTGGCTGCATTTGAGCAGATGCGTCTAACTCTGTTATATTCGATGTTGATGCAGTCGTAATAGAAGCTGCACGGGTGAGCGCGCTTGACGGTGACATAGCAGACATTGAGAGCAATGATGAAGCGCAGGACGTTACAACGGTAGGAATAGATATTGGTCGAGTTTTAGCTCCAGCTTCGCATAATCTCGCATCCAATTTTTCCGCGAGACGTGTAACTTCCGCTAATCTCATCGAGATAGCTTCCACAGCTGTCAAATTACTGCCAAGGATCGAAGCATCCTCGGTTTCAGACATTCTGGAAAAAGAAAAAAGAAAAATTAAATTCTAAATTTGTTAAATTAATATCATGTATAATATCTCATAAATTAATATCTCATAAATAGATGTTTACTTTTTGTAGTGGAAATTTTTAAAGATTATTCAACGTCCATTTTTTCAATGAGTTCCATCTTTGCATATAGTAACAGTTATTTTCTGTTACTTTATATTTATATTTATAATTGTTTTATATTATATTTTATAATTGTTTTGTTACAAAATAATTATTGAAAACAACAATTATCTTTTATTGTTGTTTTGCCCAAAACAATAATAAAAGATAATAAATAATTGTACAAACGTTGTATATGTAAGCCATTTTATCATATTATCGCAAGTATCAATATTTCAATCTTTTTTTTTCTTTTCTTTTTCTTTTCTATACATGATTTTCTCCATAATTGCGATTTAATTGCCATGATCAGAGAATAATTAAGGAGAAGTACAAAATGAAAAATGCGAAATATCGTTAGAGAACATTAAATTAATGGATTACATAATTAATAATTGACAGTGCATTGGCAGTACATCGCACCGCGCCACATGGCCTTCACAATTTGGGACAAAGTTCTAATTTTGTAGAGCACACTCGCTTGCGAGCACGCTCGCAAGCGTCATACTTTATTGCTAAATTTCAAGAATCTCAAAGATAGATTTTTATTTAAAATAATTTTTGAAGACATTACAATTTTTTATAGAATGCTTTTTCTTTCTTTTTATTACTGTAATGAATGTGCCAAAAATAGTTTTTATGATGCAACGCGGTTGATGATTTTTCGTGACGCAAGCCAGTCCGCCAAAATATTATCGAAGCAAGATTCGCATTACCAGTTGAGTTTTAGTTAAGACGTGGAACAAAGCCAAAGAATTATAGATCACGATATTTTGTTGTTATGTTATTCATGACTGTTGTAACAATTTTTGATAACGTAACTATTCAGTGAATCAATGAAATTTATAAAGCAATTTTATTATAAAGTACAAATTTTAAAAAAAAACCAAATGATATTTTTTTATAGAAGAATTATTTTATTATAAAAGAATTTCATAGTAGATACTTGTTTATCAACTCACCATACGTGAGCCACACAATTGTACCAAGTACAAATTTAATAAAAAGATAGAATAAGAAATAATTTTTATGTATCTCAATCAAGTGAAAACTGTGATACTATGGAATTTTTCATAATATGGAGTTTTTTATTGCAACTGACTTACATGCACCGTTTTTAGATTACAGAAGCTATCTCGACGAAAGCCAGTCATGGACTGACACACCGTCTTTATTAAACACGCAGGCGTTCTACACCACAGCGTATTACACCACACTCACAGAATTATTATATTTACCTAGCCTCCTCCATTCACTTACTCTCTTCTTCTCGAATTATGATTTATAAGAATAGAAAAAGTGAATTTTTATTTTTTATCCTAGTTTATAGTTACTAGTTTATAGTTACTAGCGTATTCTTAAAATATTTTTATACACTTTTTTTATCAATCTTTGAACAATTATGTGTCTTATTTTTCTTGTAATTAAGTAAGTCAAACTATTAATCTATAAAATTTTTATATTTTTGATCTTTAAATTAAGAACAGTAATTAATGCTCTAATTATTAATATTATAATTATATTGATATTGTATAAACATTCCTTATTATACTTACGATTGCTGATAAAGAGGTTCCTTCAATCTCGTCTTGAGAAGGCGACCCAATCTTACCATTCGACCAACTTCCAGTAAAAGTTTTTCTCGATTATCAAGGATATCTCTTATGTTTTCTCTGACATGCGTTTTCGCTGCTATATCTTCGTCTTTTGCCGAATGTAATAGTGTTGTTACTGTTCCCATTAAATTTTGCAATCCAGCACAGTGCTTTAAATAAAATGCTTTAAATAAATTTATAAGAAAAAATAGGTAAATAAGTAAATAATATACAAAATAATAATTGTTTTATCCAAGAACACTAGCAGCCTAAGTATCTTTGGTAATTTATATATTCAGTTGATATTAATTTACATCTTCGACATTCCTGTGAAAGACAGCGCATACTCGTAACCTCGTTAATTGTTCTTGACTAACAGACGGAACTGCCGCCAAGCCTGTCGTAATTTAAAAAGAGACTAGCATTGCTCTCTAAAGATATTCTACAAGATAATCTTAACACGCGTGCACCATTTACCAATTGACCGCCATACTCGTAAGTTCCCTGAAAACATTTATCTTAACTCTCTATGTTAACAGTTCTAAATATAAAACGGAACAATACAATTTCATATTACTTTCATTTTATTTTATAAAGCTAATTGGTAACACTAATCATGTTTTTTACTTTTGCAGTTTCTGGAAAGATTGATGTTCCTCTTTTTTGTAAC
>NW_028297109.1:2267811-2316272 GCF_055798465.1 Pogonomyrmex barbatus
CGAGATTTAAAGATTTTAATATCTTGATTTTTCAGAAAAAATTATGATCTTTTTCAATTCTTTTGAAACTAGGCATTTTTTAATTTTATGATTCTTCACCAGTTTCCGAAAAATATTACATATTAAAAAATTTGGATTTTATGCTTCAAATTAAATCTTCCAAGATTATGTTGTATGCTGCGTAGATTATAAGGATTTGCGACAGTAAATATATGAAAGGTCTAAAGACATCGAAGATTTGTTTCTATTTCATAATTTTTCAGATATAAAATTATATAAATGTTTTTTATTGTCAAAATATTTCTGTTTATTACTCATTTTTTATTTTGTCCATCTTCAAGTTCATCTCAAATTATATTTTATATCGAATATAAAATAAGTAATTTAACTTGATTTTTGGCCTTTTTAGAAGAAAAACATAAATAATTTAATAATTTTTAATATTGTTAAATATAAAATTGACAATATATATAAATATTCAATAATAGACCCAAATACAAGAAAGAAAATATTTACAAATTATATTAAATTTGTATCAAGATGTTTCCAGAAATGCAAAATTTAATTTGTCAAATAGATATATAACGTAAAAAATATATAATAAAATATATAATAAAATATATAATAAAATATATAATATATAATAAAAGAGATAAATATTATAATCCAATCTGTATTGTATATCCAAAAATATCAACATTATTATTATATTTTTTATATTATAGGCGAGTTTTTTAATTCATCGATTAATAAATCGCATTATACATAAATGCAACTTTGCTCTATAAAAGCAACATTTACGCATTATGCGATTAATCAATCGATGAATTAAAAAACTTGTCTTATATAAAGAAACTCAAAAAGTCGAAAGTATCAGATTTGTTCGCGTTACTCGCATTTCGTTTTTCTTTCTTCAATGTCGATTTTGTCTTAAATGTAAAAAAAAAAAACTGGTGAACAACATAAATGAATATATCTTTTACGTATATCCTTTACACATAAGCATCATTAAAAAATGCCAAGATTATATGTGTAGATAATGATGTCTAAAATAGGTCCTACAAAAATTTATTGATTTTATAATTTTAAAATTGCCACCAAAGTTTCAATAAATAGATTTTAGATTTATAATCAGTGATCTCGAAATTATAAAGGACAACTGGGATTTATTTTAAATGAATCTTGGCACACATCATTCTTTATATCCGTATAGAAAATACGTATATACGTAAGAATCGTATCTGAGTGAAAGTGACATTGCGTATCGTATCAGTCTGAAAACTTTCAAATTTTTCTATTTTTCAAATAATATATTTCATGATAGCATTTATCACAATATTTTTGATTAAAATTTAAATAATTTAAATAATTTCCTTTAAAATGAGCTCTATTTGATCTTAATAACTTTATATTTATTAGAAATATGATTTTTTAAACACGGAATATTATATTCCACGTGAAAAGATTAATTATTCCTTTTTGCTCGAATTATTTGTGTGCGAGAGCAGCAATAAATTTATCATATCTCGACGAAAAAACTTCGTTTCCGTATTAAAAGGAGTGACGTGATATTTTTTTTTGTTTTCCTGCAAATGATTGCGAATATCCAGAATTCCAGTTTTCTCTACGCATTCATCAGCGATACGTATTGCAAGCGTGAATTTCCCTGTATTCGAATTTGCACCAGACATTCTGAAAACCTGCTCGATATGCACAATGCTATAAACTTCGTTATCGATCGCAATCTTCTACATTAAATAAGTTTTATCGCTTACATCGTCTGATCCTCATCTATCCGTGAAGATAGCACACGTATTCTCGAATCGAGGAACGATCGATATCTGGCAAAATCACTTTTCTTCATTGCGTCGTGCATAGAATCCAGTACGGGGAAAAAAGTTACGTTAGAGAACAAAGAGATTCTCGCAGCTTTTGGTTTTCCTCTTGAAGCCAAGCAGATGCTTCAGGATCCGCCTGCGGTGCTTGCTACGACGACGCCTATTTGCCTGGTCTCGACTGCGCTGCGGATTCAGCTTGATCTGTGCCAAGATACCGACCAGGAGTTCGTCCACATGATGGGCTAGACCTGATGAGGTTTCGATGAACTTACAGCCGCAACTATTCGCCAAACGACGGCCAACTGTCGACAGGAACGGTGAATTCGAATATTGTATATACAATTAAAATTTGAAACTCACTTTAGTTCATCTATAATTCTCAAGTCTCAAATTTTAGAATGAACTTTTGTTTATAATCCTATGTATCATGTGCTCATATATATATATATATATATATATATATATATATATGAGCACATGATACATAGAAATATACATTTTAAAATATTATCTATATATATAATTTTTATTCCTCACTTTTTCGATAATTTAGATAATTTTATATTAATTATTACCAGATAAAAACAGCAGGCTATATTTGAATATTGAATAATTAAATATAACACATTAAATTGTATCAATTGAAACTAAAATATTATAAAATATCAAAATATAAAAATTAAAAAGAATTAAAATTATTATAAAATCATTATAAAAATTAATTATTTTAATTATACATTTTAATTATATACATTATTACTTGAATTATACATTATGCATAAGCAATTATGAATCTACAATGCATATACTTATAATTTTTAACACGCATCGTGTTAAAAAGTGATAAATTTAAAAAACCAATTTATCATTTTGCAATTTTCAATATTCAAATATTCAAGTAATATCCGAAATAATTGGCAATCAGAAAGGTATTTTCGAAATCTTTGACACACTCGAATATGCAGATAGTGTCTAACAATGGGATATTTATTCGAAAAATAATAGCATTAATTCAAATGTAATATAAGAAATTGTGTTAATTTAGATAAAAGAATAATATATTATATATATATATATATGTGTGTGTGTATGTGCGCGCGTGTGTGTGCGTGTGTGTGTGTGTAATTTAAATCTTTTATAATATTATATTTCAAAGTATAATAAAAAATATAACAAAAAATAAAATAAAGTATTAAAATAAACAAATATTGGAATATTGAAATATCTGAAATAATCGAATATACAGATATTCAAGTCCCGAAATTGTTGGAAAAATATTCTCTTGACACATTCAGATATTCGAATAATATCCAAAATATAACTGACTTATTCATATATTGATAGTGTTAATCGTTATTATTTTTAGAAATATTCACGCACAATTCATCAACTCACCCATAGACGGAACCTCCCGCTTCCTCTCGAGATCCACTTTATTACCGACCAAAATGACACCATGAGTCGCCATATAATCGCTCTTCCACAAATAAAGCAGCGTCTCCTCGGCCACCTTTAAGCTTCTTCTATCTACCACTGAATATACTACCACGTACACGTCCGGATTGTAAGTTGAACAAAAGGTTTCGACCTCGAAAAAATAAAGACGGAAAATATTGAGAAAATAATAAGAAAACTCAGGAAAAACATTATTAATTAATAGTTATCACGAAATGGAAAATAATTCGATATACGAACAGTTTTCATTTTATTTCCAAACAATAAATTTTATTATTCGCAATAACGCATCGCAATATTGCAATAAATGAAAACATGAAAGAGTATTGTGATGTAAAGGGCGCTATTTTATTTATTTTTTAATAGTCTGCGTGTCTAGCTACGCTCGGTTTTGTAAAAATTCTCTGATCTTTTTTCTACGAGATACTATGAGACGCGTATATTTTTATTTCTTTTAATCTATACAACGAGTATTTCTTTTATACACTTCTTTTATACACCTTTATCATATTAAACATTTATATAAGAGCCTTATTCCGATCTAACTTGATAAATCCGAAAGAATAATATTCTCGACTCCTCTTTCGCATTACTGACCATCCCAAGTCCGTTCATCTTCTTTACCAGATAAAAGAACACCTACATTTCTCACAGCTCTTGCTTTTCTATCTACGTGCATCATTGTGTTATATACAGCGATTTATGTGGAGTGTATCTCGGGGGTTGACGCTGTACGTAATCGATAATAATAGAGAAAATTCAATAAAAGTGACATCGTACTAATAATTCCATTTACAAGTACGTCGATTGAGTTTCTTCCGGTATCCGATCGTTATTTATTTAACGCAATTTGTTGCGTAATTGACTTCTCGATGCGTCGCTCTCGCGCTCCGACACCGCGCTATTTTTATTGCACGAAAAAGAAACATTATGTTCTACTCACTGACATTTCCGCGGCGGGATGATCAATAATTTCCAATTCCGTTTCCTGACCATCAAGCATTACGGATACGTTCTTCTGTCCATACTCCTCGTCTGAAAAACGCACAAATTGATTTACAATACCGTCCGACTATCAATCAATCTCGCAAGTGTCATCGATACTTTTATATATGAACATATAATTAAAAACAAAAACTAATGATTAATGTCTCGCTGTAAAAACAATGGTCAAATCGAATATGTATCCAATATCATCATACTTCCCATCATCCCTCTCCCTCTTTTTCTCTTTCTCTTCCTCCTTTTCTTTCTCTTTCTTTCACATTAATCGAAGTAAAATTGGATCCTTCATCAAAAACGTACGCGTAGATATGTTTATTTCAAGAATTTAATTACTTCCAAATAATGGCAAGGAACTGTCGATCTTTTTCGAAGAACTATTAAGTTCATGTCTTCAAAGCAGACCATTGAGGAAAGAAAGGAGTATATTGCTTCTTTTCATATATGGAAATATCGATAATGCTCTCTTTTTTCTTCCCTCTTCTTTCCCCCTCCTCTCTCTTTCTCTCTCCTTCTTTCTTTCTCTCTAGAAGGTACTTGGCGCAAAATCGATATAACAGGCTCTACTTTGAGAACCGTGCAAAAGTACTCACAATGAGTACCCAGTATTCGCAGTAATTTCGCAATCGTGCGCGGTTTCAAAATCACCCCTAAGGGTGACCTCGATAGGAAACACAACGGAAAATATCATATATAGAATGTGTATACATATCATACATATGATAAATGTAAATATGTATATATATATATATATATATATATATATATATATATATATTCGCCGAAGGACAAAGGAGAAATGGATACGACAGAGAGAAGAGTTGACCAAGGTGATATTTCTTTTCGGATCAATAGCGAATTGCGTATTGTTTTACTATTATTTCCTCTAAAGTTTCTGCTGCAGGATTTCATCAAGCGATATCCGATACCGATGTTGGTTATCGATGGATTTGATTTGATGCAAAATACGCTCATATTTGCGCTACGCGAAACAAAGGGAGTTCCATATTCCCCGTTCCCCGTACGACTGGGGTAAGAGTGAGACTTATCGTCAGCATGATTATCGAGAAGGAGAAGAAGAGGGGGGGGGGGAGAGAAGAGTCAAAAGCTCTTCACGGAATGCCATATAACGCAAGGCAAGCGAGTTTTAATTGCAAATAGTTTACAGTTTATTGAAAGGGCGAATAGGCAAATACTGCTAGGTTTGCGAGGTTTGTGAGACAAAAGCGCAGCGTTAATGCGAACAATTCATTACAAGTGAAAATTGCTTTCGAACGAACGGTTTGTGCGGATTAATTGGCCCGACCGAACTGCTAAATTACACATTATTGCTATGTTGTTGTTTGTACGTTGTACATGTACATGAAAGATTCGATCGATCAAAATTGGGAAATATCCAGGAGACATCGAATATTATTTGAAAAATACAAATCGAAGCCAAACATCTCCTATGAAAGTAAGCAGCTACGCATTATTGAAACACAAAAATTACTATAATTCCGAAACAAGATCGAATGCATGTTATATGAACTTTTTTCATCGTTTCAATGTTCCTCATCCGCTGCTGAAGTGGATTCCATATTAAGAAGCACTGTATATATAATACCTTGTGATTTTATATATATATATATATATATATATAAATGATAGATAGATAAATGATGCGGATGAGGAACATTGAAACGATGAAAAAAGTTCACATAACATGCATTCGATCTTGTTTCGGAATTATAGTGATTTTTGTGTTTCAATAATGCATAGCTGCTTACTTTCATAGGAGATGTTTGGCTTCGATTTGTATTTTTCATTACGGTATATATACGGAATATCCTGATAATTATATACAATCCTCTATATATAATCGTTAATCGTTACAGCCAGCGGATTAATTAATTCCGTCAAATGAAAGTGCTAACTGCGAATATCGCGAACAATCTGGCGCAAGTTGCAAGAAGTGCTACATAATTAAATACGAAAAAAGTCGTCAGGCGATCCATGATCTATTCAGAGGAGAGGCATTCTCTTTCGAAGACAGAAGCGGAAACGATGTCGATTTCCTGCCGCAGTAGAGCGACCCTCCGGTTTAACGTCGGCAACGTACGTTTGAAAACGAACCGGTTTGTCTTTTCGTGACGGGAAACGTAATTGCTATTCCTCCCAATATCCGTGGATTTTAATTGCACACGAATCCGCCCAATGGACCGACCGTTTCGTGTGGAGTGGTCCAATTACCGATCGGATATCGCGATTATCCGAGATCGAGCTAATTCTTCCGTAATATCGAATTGGATCGGGATTACACGAGGAGGGAGAAAATATAAAGACAAATCAACACATCAACACACATGCTTACCGAGAGAGGCATCATAAGCGCAGATGTAGTCGCTCGTGGTGAATTGTGCAGTCAGAGCGGTCTTTCCGACTTCCGATGCGCCCAACATGCCCACTTTGTATGTCGCTACTCGCTCGCTGCCGCCTTCGTCCTCCGCCTCCATGCCGGAAAGTTGCGATGCCGAGCTGAAGAAGAGAGAAAATTAAAAAGAATAATCTGACAAAAGAGATATTACATTCGAATGAATCGCATCGAGAGTTCGCCTTTGGATATTCTGCCAATGTTTTTTATCTTGATTATTCGCCAGTATGATTCGATCTTTATATTCATCGCTTTATATTAACAGGTAGGCGGCTTTTTTCATTAAAAAATCTATTTCGACAATTTTGATTAGACATTTCTGCTTGTTCGAGAAATGTACGTCGATCGACGAGATCTGAATTAAGCTGGTCGTTAGTTATTATGTGTGACCGAGAAATCTTTTTCATGATTTTAAATACTGTATAATTCGAGACTCCCAATTATAAGAAAGCATTCTCGAGAGATTACACGTCGTTGTCTTTCGTCAGTTTGGCGCGATCCTTCGGGATTCGACATTATTGAAAATCGCCTCGGTGAATTTTAAGCACGAGGAACAGAATGAGATAAGCTTTTTTGAACTCTTAGGTCTCTTAATCGTTCTAAATGCGAACGAAAGATGTCTTTAATCTTTTTTAACGAAACAAAATCAGAGTTCGGCACTTTTTTACGACTGTGGTTTTTTACCTAAAGATGCAGTGTAATTACTCGCGGCTAATTAAGATGTCCTTAAGTAATCGCGGAGGTTATTATCCGAAGTTATGCGTGGTATTCATATTACAGTCGGCGAGAATCGGCGAATAACTCCACGCAGGATAATCGCAGGCGAAGAGATGGGCTTGAGATGGAGACTGGGTGGAAAAAGATACGCCAAATATGATCTGCTATTTGTGAATATCAAACGTGTGAGTGTAACCATTCGGGAAGATTAACTTGAATTTCTAGAATGATTATTTCGAACGAACCAATGATAAATTTAGATTTGATATTCAAACATCATCTACTATCAAAGGAAAGCAATTTTCCCAAATAATTTCTAGTTTATACAATTTTCCGTTTTTCATGGTTTACCTGCTAAATTTGCAAGCAAGAAACAAGCACTAAACAAATTACACATACATATATGAATTATTAATTAATATAATAATTATGTTAACTATGTTACGTTGAGTATGCATACGTCGATGTATGTGTATGTGTATGTTTGCTTAAAATGTCAATATGTAATTATTTTATTAATTAGCGGAGATATGAAGAGTTTTGTCAGAAGTTACCTTAGTTTGCAGTAGCTATATGTACAAATTTAATAATGAATAAAATATCTTGCAACATTATATGGAAATGAAAATATACAATTCATTTCATTTAAGAAATTACAGCTTTAATATTATCTTAGGAAACAAATAATTTAATATTTATGTTTATACTGTACAAATATCTCAGAAAAATATATTTTTCTAAAATGTTTTTTTATCTGCTAATTCGGAAATAATCGTACAAAACTATCAAGTTTAAAGCCAATAATTATTATTATTTTATATATCTCATTATAATAATTAATAATTATATATTATTATATTTCACTCTTAAGTAATTATTACATATGTAGAATATGTCTGTCACTTTTATTTACATAAAATCTTTTTAATTTTTTACAAAAAATCTTTTTCTATTTCTTGATTTGCATATTGTTTTCCGATAGACAAACAAGTCAAGAGACGTATCATAATCTATCCCATGAGAAACCTGTATTTCATGTAAAGTCATGCGAGGGAAAACATTTAACATATTTTTCTTTGTCTAAACTGACAACGTCGGCTTGTGACGAAGTCCTCGAAGGAGAAAATAAACAAGCCCAGAACAGAGATGGAAATATAGAAGAGTACGATGCTTACACGTGTACCATATGGAAGATTATTTTCCAAAGTGTCTCTTTCTCCTCTCTTTTCTTTGCAGTCACACATATTATATTTTCATGCGTTATATTTATATAACAAAAATACAAGCAAAAATATCCAATTATGATAATTATTTATCCCTTTAACCACGACATCTTTATAGTCCTCATTATTATTATTCGCGAACAATAGTATGAAAGAGAATAATTATCTTTATTTATAATCCGATACAGCTTTCTTCTCTTAATAATTGCTAGTTATAAGCATGCTGGGGATACAATCATTATGAGTAATGCGGTGTAACTCCAATGAAGCGCATATTGCAATTTCACGATATCAAACAAAACGAAACGCATATTGATCGTTTTCGTTCAGCGTTTCGAGATACGCTAATTATTTATTAATATTCTGGAATATTTTCGGTATGTATAAAAAATATCTTAAGCTAGTTGAAATCTAACCGCATTCCGGCGAACAAATTAATGTTTTATAAATGTAATTTGCTCTTTCAAGTCTATTTACCCTTACCTGAGTAGTCTACTTTCTCGGGTACTGCTGCAGCTGGTGGAGGAGGTGACGCTGTTGATGCTCCTACTGCGACGTGTCTTCAATGAGTCACCCAAGTTGAAGACCCCATTTGCCGTTATGGAGAAAGATCGGAGTCTGTAATACTCCACGCCGTCTTCAGTCTCACCCTCTTCACCACCCGCTGTGCCACCCCCGCGTTTTGTATCAGCTAGCATCGGCTGTAATAAATGACAATTAGGCTGAATCTTGCTTACATGTCTCTTCAAGTCTGTTTTTTGTTGTTGCGCTACGGATATTTTGTTACATTTTTTAAATTTCACTAAAATAACATAGATATCAAGAGATACAAATAGCGTCAAGTTTCTACGCAGTTAAGTCGCATAGAACATCGGCGAAACGCCCATGATTAATTTATACGGTTATCGAAAATGTAAGCAAAGCTTACATTTTCAATTCTTGGCAACAATTGCACCGATTTAATAATTAAACATAAAAAATAATTAAACATTGCTTAAGTTTAAAATTGTTTCTTATTTTTGATTTGAGCAAAACTTTTTTTTACACCTGTTTCGAATAAATAGATCGATGTTTTTCGATACTTAATCGATAGTTTCTATCTAGAATTGAAAAATTCTCTATTGTAAATAATTTTGCTCCTATTTTGATAGTTTGAGAATTTTTTTCAACTATTTTGATATTGTTAAATGTAAAGTTCTTAGTTTTATTATAAATTTAGATATTTATTTAATATTTATAATGGATACTTATTTTGTAACACTTCATAACTGCATTGTGCAAAAATATAAATTATAATATATATTCATATATTAATATAAATTATAAATTATAAATTATAAATTATAAATTATATATTCTAAGTAAAAAATATCCTGTACATTATTAGAAATTCATGTGATAAATATTGATTTTTGCTTAAAATCTGAAGAATGTTAGATCAGTAAAATATATTTGTCATTAGTTGCTCCTATTTATGTTTATCATATTTGAAACAATTTTTTTCATTATACTTATTTTTTCATTATCTTTTTAAATAGAAGGAGCAAAAATTATATAATACTGTTACACTGTGTTAAAGAACGTATTGACAATATCGACTGCAATCACGATCGATATTGATCTATCCAATAGATGGCATACGTTTTCACGTGGTGGCGGCATATCGCACTTCAAAGAGCTTGTACTACACGTGTTTTCACACTTTTTCAGGAGACAAAAAAGGTGTAAACAAAAAAGCAAAAAATGCGCGCAACGTTTTTTCACTGTTTTTTTCATGAGGCGCACCTGCGAATTTTTAAAAAGCTATAACTTCTCAAAAAATAGACGCAGAGACATGGGACAAAGATCAATCTTCTTCATTTTGCATTCCTCAAATGTTTATGTTGAGTACATACATTCTTATTACATATCACATATCATAAATATACAGGATGCTAGAATAAAATATAAAATATCTCGTAAACTATTCATTTTTTGACATTTGTATCTTAATACTTTTCTATTCAAAATTACTAGAGGAATCATATTACATAAAAAAATATATAATTCTATATATTTATATATTTTATATATTTAAAAAAATGGCAACAATAAAAAATCTCGATAGCGGATTATCTGCAAATAAATCAATATCAATGCAATTATGCAGCCTTCTTGAAATTCTACAACTTTTATGTAAAACATTTTTCTTCAAAATGCATTATTCAAGGGACATTAAAATAGGATATTCTATACATGTATGTCTATAATGAAAAATAAGAAAAAACCTATAATAAATTATATATGTATATGTTTTGTAATAAAAGAAAAATCATTAATAAAAAATATTGAAATCTAAAAATATGCAAAAAAATATGCATAAGAAACGTAATAAAACGACGCCACTTATATAATTATAATATTATATTACTTATTTATATACTTACACAATTATTATGTTCTATATATACATAGATATGAAATTAAGGTAAGAAAGTCTTAAAAGAAGGACTTTTTCAAAATTTTCTGAAAAAATAAAACAGAAGAAATTATAATAGTTCATTATTTTTTAAGTAACGACTAGACATTACAAATGCGCGTTGCACGCGCGCTATTTATCTTTTTTAACACAAGAGCAAAAATTAATAAAATACTATTATAATATTTTTAACTTCTTGACACACACAATTGTCAAAACGATCCTCTGTGAGATCAATGCAATGACAGCTATTCACGAAGTTAGCGTAGCGAGAGAAACCAATCGGCATCGCGGAAAAGCGGCAACAATACTTCGAAAAATGCGAGTAATCGATTTGCATGTACTAGAAAGGATAATGGTAACGAATTCTTTTTTTCAGTGAATAACAAATAACAGTAACGAATGAAATTACTTTTAAGTAATCTTATCGATGTGTAATGTATTCCAATATAATAAACGAGAGACGATTTCTAATACATTATACGAAGAATGAATAATCTCATCGTCCGCAAATGTCATTATTAATCGACAAACCGTTACGCGCGATATATCTCGATGCGATTTGCTGACGCGTTTGCCGATTGAATTATGGAGTGCGTGACGTACATCGATGTATAAAGTTCTGCAAATTTCACAGCAAGCGGCGTGCGCGCTGTCGACGTGTGCGTTTATCACCCTTCGCAATTGCGAAACGCGGGGCGGAAAGGTGGCGGAAACACGTTCTCGTTACATATTAGGGTCGCGACGAATCACGTTCGCTAATCGCTGCAAACATTGTGAACACATTCGATGATATGTACATACATATATTCATCACGTTGCTCGATCTATCCACTTGAATTTGAGTAAACGTCGATTCGGATTCGGATGTATCGATAGTTTTAATTCTACTTCACTTTCTCCTCTTTGATCAAGTTCATCTCGTTTCTTTGACGATTGTAATGTGAGGGTAAGCTGAGAAAACAGATATCGACCACGTCGCTCAGAAACTATATAAGATTAATCTCTTATATATCACGTATCTTTTTGTGATGAAAAATTAATGTCGATCATGTTTTCATCATGTCGAAAAACTCTTGCGTACATCGTCATTTCGAATTACATCGCAGCTCAACAATTTGTTGAGACTCGAATCGCCTAACAAAACAAGAAGACACGTTTTAACGAAGAAGAAACGTGAGAATCAAATTGATCGGAATTAGTTGTCTCGATCTGAATAGAACCTATTGAATTAGAAGTATATAAATCGTATAATATATATATGTGTGTGTAAAACGATCTAGAGGTAAGAATATTTGTAACATAAAAATCATTTATCTCAAGAAAACCTCTGAATTTGTGATGGAAGTACCGAATTTCGCTGATCTTGGGAAAAATGCGAGGGATGTTTTCAAAACGGGCTATCACCATGGAAAAGGTCTTATCAAGTTCAATGTCAAGACTAAATCTGCTAAAAGATTTCTGATGACGAGTGACACAAATCTGAATTTTGAAACGTCAAAGGTTGTATTAATTTTATAAAATTATTATATCGATCGTTAAATCTATAAAAGATTAATATATACTCTTCATCTAGATATTTTTAAATTCTTATAAAAGAGATTAAATTTTCGACAATATTATTTATATCAGTTAATATTAACGCTCGTATTCACTGATTATTTCATCGATTATATATTCCTGGGAAAAACAAACAAGTGATGCGAACTACCGCTTATCTCGCGACAAATTTTGCGTGAAAATGCAGAATCAACTATTTCAAGCGGCAATATTTATATTTAATTACATGTAGGATTATACAGGCAATGTATGCATGTTTGGATTCAAACTCACGCTAACTATTTGAAAGCGGAAAAACTGTGATGGATTTTTATTCTTTTTATATTTAACAATTTTATATTTAACAATACATTTTAATGCACCTAAAATATTTATTAATTTATTAATATTAATAAAACGTTTCTTTGTTTCTTAAATCAGTAATAGAAAATTAAATTTTATATATAATTCTTATAATGTAATATTCTTACGTAAGAATTTAAAATGATATAATTAAGTGATTTATTAAAACCAAATCCAAGTAATCTTGAAAACACACATAGTGTTTCATATTACTTGGGCGTTTCAAAGTCAGAAAATTGTTTACTAAAACAGTTTACTTGTAACGAATTGATGATAGTTAAGCGGTTTAATGGAGACGAAGTACAAGGCAAATGCTGGGGCTGTGCTACTAAAATGGACGACCGAGGGTGTGCTTTCCCTGGGATACGAGTTTAGTGGGCTGCTAATGAAGGGCGTTGATTTACTCTCCGAGTGCACTTATAATCCGGAAACGGCCGCGAAAAGCATGAAGGTCGGTTCGAAATTCGCCAACGAGAGGATCAACGCGCAATGCCAGATTTGTTAGTCACACTAATTTCTTTGGATCTAATTATACTTTGCATAATCGGGAACTACAAATATCCCTTTCGCGATTGAAGGCATGCGCGCTTGTGTTCTCTGAGAAAGATCCTGAATATTAGTCACCTCTTCGATAATATTTATGATCTTGACGGGGATTTCTCTGTGAAGCACAGCAAAATTTGAGGAACAAATTCAATTTCTATTTATAAAATTTTGTAAGCTAATAGCTTTGGTCAGGTAGCTACTTGAGCGACGGATAAAGGGCTTCCAGGTATCGCGTTTGTATATTTTCGTCTAAGGGACAAAGAAGATAATTATATATACCGTGGCCCATACTTTGTAACGAACCCTCGTTGAGAAATATGACATATAATTGAAACTATGTCATTAAAAAAAACCTTTTCTGCATATATGATTAATATTAGAGATAAATTGAAAAAAGAAAACGTATTAATAATACTAAATGTACAAAGTAACGCGGATTTTATCTCTTTATTTACAATCGGACTACTTTCTAATATTGCGAAATACGAGAAGCATTCCCGTAATTAAATACGTGGTTCGTATAGTTAACATTGATAAAAAAGTTTACTGGGACACTGTTATCTACAGTAAATCTCCATCTTCTCCCTCTCGAGTATTACATTAATTTTTATTTCACTAGAGAAAAGTAAGGACAAATGTTTTTCTCGATGTTCTTTTATACAAGGATGAGCATAGAAATTTAATACATGCGAGAAGGAGATCGGAGCGTATGTCCTTTCGCTTTTGGTTCTCCCAAGCAATTTGCTCTAACTTTCTTCTTCGTCGTATACTTGGCGATTGCACGCTGCGCGCCACAGACTTGAAACTTTAATAAATAATTTCTCCTACCCGCACAAACTCCTTTCCAATATTACGTAAAGTTTGTGGGAACCACAGCGATTCGAACGTTGGCTAACAAGTCACGGCAATTTCCGCGAACACGGGTTTCCGCGGTGGTGACCGATACAGGCACTTCTGGACAAGCTTGCGGACAACCGCGCTATTGCGCGGTTCCATGGACGCGAAAAGTGCTGTCAGTGCTTTCGCCGTTGAATTTTTCAGTAGAATAAAAATACATGGTAAATATGCGCAGGCAAAGAGGCAGCTGAATTCGAATTTCAGCGATTTCAATGGAGAGACAATTTAGCATTCAATTAAATTCCGACAGCGACGGGAAGGGAGGGGGGGGGAATTAGAGTTCTCTTTTTTTTTTTCTGATAGAGAAATATCATTCTCCGTGGTCCTTGCTTGCTTGTGATAGAAATAATCTTTTCTAACTGTGCTCGATTACGCGCGAGCACAGTTCCGACATTATCGAGTATCGAATCATTATAATTACTGGCTTTATCCCTATTTGCAGCCAACGGTATGGACTCGGGCATCAACCTGCTTGGCTCGGTAGTGGTGAAATGTCGGGATTTGTTCCTGGGCTATCAGGGTGGCTACGATATAATTTCGAACAAGGTGACAAAGAATGACGTCGGCCTCGCTTACGGTTGCGCCGATGTCGACTTGTACCTTCGATGCACCTGCATACCGCACGTATACGGCCTCTCGGTGTTACACAAGAGTAAGTGATTAAGAATTCTGCGGTGATGACGAACGCAGGTTTTCTCATAGACAAAAACCGGCGTATATAATATTAACGTTCTGAGACGCCAACGTCGTCGAAGACTAATCGTCTCCGTAGCTAAGTCGACAACAAAGCAATTTCCGTCCACTCCGTAATATCCTTCCCCCATTCATTGCTTCTTGCGTCGCGAAATCGCACCGTTGTCGACTTAGAGCGGACTACTAAATTACCACTCTCTCTCTCTCTCTCTCTCTCTCTCTCTCTCTCTCTCTCTCTCTCTCTCTCTCTCGCGTCCTAAGTAATGGAGAGTTATACGTGGTTCAAGCTGTAATGAGATACTGTCGGCTCCGCGTTCGGAGGTAGACAGAATACGGTCGGGTAATACAAGTCGTTTAACATATATCGGCGCATATCGTGGCGGAATTATCAATTTTCTCGACGGAATTGAGCAAAGAGGAGAGAGAGTGGTGGGGGCGATAATTAGCAGCTCTAGGTGCTGCGTTCCGATTCGCACTCACCTCAAGCTCATAGGGTTATTTCGTCTTTGTTGTTTATCAAACGTTAAACAAGAACAGTAATGCTGAACGAGTGCTGTGAGCATAAATCGGAACGTAGCCTTAAGGAATATTCTATGTGAAGGATCTATAAGCGTTGTATAACAGCGATATATAGTGAAGACTCAGATCGTAAATAAACATCACCGTCAGATTTACGCACAAATTATATAATATTACACGTAGATAACGCTTGGGTTATTCATTCGTTTCGTTCATTAAAATTATTCGTTCAACGCGATAATTGTTAATTACCGTTAATTGCCAGGATCAAAACCTAATACGTTAGTTGCCAGGATGACGTTTGCAATTTGATTTACGATTTATATATTTTTCAAAGCAATGTTCAAATATTCAAATATCTTTCTACCTATATATCATTTCGTACTACTGACGCGGCACCTCGTCTGTTCTTTAGTGAGGCCCGATTTGTCCGTCGCAGTAAACGGTATGTACGGAAAACGAAACGACATACAAAAGTGGACGATTGGCGCCGCGGCCAAATACAAAATCGACGAACGATCGATCTTGCGATTTAAATTCAACACCGATCTCCAGTTAGCCACGAGCCTTTTGCAGAAGCTCAGCGACAATGTCACGCTGATCCTCTCGTTCAACATTGACTGCGCGAACGTCGTCAGAGGTGGTCACAAAGTTGGATTGGCGCTCAACGTCGAGACTTAAGCTCGCGACGAATCCTCGATGGATTTCATGTGTGACCGGATTTATATTGCCCTTGTCTGCTCTGGTCACCGCGTGCGTCAATCGTCGTTAAATTTAACCAGATAAATTGGCTAAAAGATGTAACTGCATTTTTCTCCTTATGTTTCAGGACCTGTAGTTCCGTGTGTGTGTCAATAAACTTGAGTTTTCTTAAAATAAAAAGATAAATTAATCTTTGTATTCCGAATTGAAATTTTTCCGTTACTTTGAAACTCGATTAGAATTTTAATTTTCTTTTAACAGAGCAATATTTTTTATTGTATATATTATATTATTTAGTCTATAGATTCTATTTTAGGGTCGCAATATTCTATAAAAGGTAAAATTTTGTTTCTATTTTAATATTCTGGAAATTCTCTCAAACTAAACTATTTTAACATTATTGTATCTGGAACTTTTATTTTTTTTTTTTTACAAATTCAGTTAATATTTATAATAAATGTTTATTTTATAATTATTTTTAATACTGTAGCTGTAGTACTTTATAATCCGCCTCCGCCTACACGGAAAAAAAAATAGCTGCTGCAGCTAAAAACTGCGTGTGATAGCTAAATTACAGTCGTAATATGTGGACAGCTAATGTCCTAGCTGTGATACCTATATTATTTAGTTAAAAAAGTTTAGCTATCTGATACACAAAGAAGATTTAGCTACAATACAGCTACAATACAATATAGCAGTTAACAGCAATTGCAACATGTTTTACAGCAATTAGTTGAAGCGTGAACACTACTTATATATGAAAAACATAACTTTTGCTGTCATTGCTAATACTTTTGCGGCAATGTTTTAGCAACACCCTGTAGCTAAAAGTGTATTCAAGGTAGCTATCAAATGGATTTTATTTTTACTGTAGTTCAGGGAAGTTGCAGAAATATAATAATATAAAAAAATAAAATCATATATGTATTGAAATATGTTTATATATATATATTTATATATATATTTTTTAAGAAACATTTATACTTTCTTTATAATAATCTTACATATACATATACATACTACTAAAAAACTAATTATTAATTATTAATAATAATAACTAATTATTTTCTTATTTATTAACAGCGATTCTTATTTTAATAACGTGAGCATGAACGGTTTAAAATTATTTTATAAAGATATGCATAAATTAAAAAATCAAATTCAAAAAACGAGAAAAATGTATGCAAAATTAAATGGACTTATTGGAAATAAACTTATTTTAAAATATAATTTCTTAATATTTGTTATCACATCTTCTTATTGCAACTATTTATATATATTTAGTATAAAATTATATTATAAAACTTTGTATGTATTATTTTTGTATAGTTTCAAGGTTTAGATGTTACGAATGTGAATGTACAATACATAAAAAAATGTTAATATTTAGGATCAGGAAATGTCATAAAGAATATTAAAAATTAAACGGAATAATATAATATATTGTTCAATATTGTTCAATCGTAAAATAATATATTGTTCATTTTTCCTATAGTATATACAAACAAAGGGAAAAAGATCAACTAAATCTTCATATTTAATTGAGAGCCTCTTTAAGACTCTGTTCCACTTCGAAACCACCAATATTGCAATTCAGACCAATATTTATAAGAGATGAATAAATAAAAAGCGGACTATTAGCATGAATAATAATAAATTGAATTTCTGCAAAAATGGAGCAAGAATTTTCATCTATTCCACAAAGCAATATCATTTTACATTGGTACCAAGTACCTTTATAATTGACCCAATTAGTAACAAAACATGCATTATAACTTATATCATTTGGCAATGATAATATAAAATTATTAAAATGATGATGTTCAGTAATATAAATGACATTTCCTGATCCTATTTCAATTCCTATTTAAAAGAATACTCTCTTGAGCCATAAATCTATAACAAAATAAGAACTGATATCGAGTAGCAATTGAAAAAGCGATATTTTTCCTTGACGTAATAACATTCGAAATTTTTTTGAGAACTTTATGGAAACCTTCAAGTCTAATTACAGATAAGGAAACGAGTGGTCCACATTGCATGACTCTTGCGTAGAATTTTTTACGAGAGATTTAAACTGACTGGGAGTTATTAATAAATCTTTATTAATAGTATTTTCTACTGAGAATGTTTCTAATATTCGAATATTCATATTATCATGATTAATTATAGATTATAGAATTATCGATCATTTCTGTGTTACGAATCGAATGTATATCTCTGACATATCGATTAATTCCGATAACTACTTTTACGTTGCTATTCGATGATTCTAAGACACGCATGTTTTGCTACTTTATTTATGTATTAGGAGCAATAGCAAACCCTTTTGCTATAGTTTATAAATTTATAGTTATGGCAGCAAACATAGTTTTAGCTAATCATGATTAGCTATGGCAGCGAAATTTTTTTTTCCATGTATATATAAATTTTCAACGAATACAAATTCTGAATGAAATATTTGTTATATTATAAATTATCGAGAATTATAATAACGATTTGCGCAGAATTTAATAGAAATGAGATTAATAATATCTCCAAAGAGTTTTCGAAAGCTTTATCGAAAACTGCTCTTTTGTATCTCAAAGTAGGAAATTGTTTGATTACTATCTATCTAGAAACGTGAAAAAGAGGAAACTCAATTTCCACATATCAATTAAATTTATCTCACTTCTAACGTTTACAAACGTTTTAAAATTGGATTTAAAAATAAAAGCAATAGTGTAAATTAAGTTAATTTTTTTTAGTTTTTTTTTTTTTGTTGTTTCTATCGCTTACATTTTGCTCAATTTTAAGTTGTAACGACACGTCAACAGCTTTCAAATGAAAAAAGAGATCATCGACATGGAAAAGCCGTAGTTTCTCTAAGAGTCTCGTTACGGCCGCTCCAATTTTCCATTTTCACTCGCGTGTTTCGGGATTGTACTACGCGGAATTTCGATGAAATTCGGAAAGAGTGACAGCCACGAGCCGTGATATTCTCGGTTCTATTGTGCACGGTGGCTGTACACCATTTGGCGAAATTTACCTACGCACTCCGTATTCGTCTCACTTGCCGATACGCCTGAATCGCTGCCGTCGTTACAGGGAAAGCCTTTCGGTAACAGTTTCGAGGTATCGTACACAATGGCCGAGGAAATTAACTCAGCCACGTGCGCCGTCGATCTATATGTATGTATATGAGGCTCATCGTTACGCGTTCCACTATATTTGTTTTCCTGTCGAAGCTCGCGAATCGTAAATTATTCTCTCTTTTTCTTTCTCCCTTTCCCTTCTTCTCCTCTCTGTGTACACGGGAAGAGAATACAAGATATTCTAAGATCTTTTATTACCACCAAAAGTTTTTTACCACCTAGTTTCTAGTTTATTATCTTCTATTTCATATCCTTACCCTATGACGTGGAACTGCCGGCATGCTGCTCGTCCTGTTGCGATATTGCTTAGGACCTCCTCCACGAATTCCGGATGCCACTCCAGCCGGACCGGAAGGACTCGTCGGGCTGTGCCCTCCGCAGGGACTCGCGCTCGCACTCAGATGCGACGACGACGACGCGGCACCAGGACTCAATGCCGGTGTCCTGGTCGGACTCCTGGGCGATGGCGACAGGTGACCCCAGGGACCGGCCTCCGCTTGCAGAAATCTATCGTATACAAAATTAGAATGTTGTTATCGGCACGTGCCGTAAATCCAAGACTTCCCAATCAATTTACATTTCGGCGATTCGCCGAAAAGCTCCAACGCCGGTCTCAGACCTAAGACGCTGAGGATTATTTTTAAGCGTTCGCAGATTGGATTGCCGCACGAATGTCGAGCGGATTACATAAATCGACAATCAATCATTTTTACGAGGGGACAACCTGTGCAAGTCTGGCGTGGGTCTGGCAACCGCGATGCTGGAGCTTCTGCGTCTCGAGGGAGTTGGCGATTTCGGTCCGTCCACGCTGCTGTGACCCTGAGAGCCAGATAGTGAAGTGTGATGCAGACGGACTTCCACCTCGCTGCTTCGCCTCTGAAAAGCCCTCTTGCTCCAACGTCGACTCTTCGCGTCGACGTTCATGACGTCTGGCTTTCTGCAAGTTTTCACCAAACGTGAATATTCGTATTTGCTGCGTTACTCGATTTCGCAATCGGAACGATTAAATCCTATTTTTACGCACGCATCGCGCCATCGATTTTTCCCGAGAGTATCATTGCTCTATTTTCATTCTTTCCATTTAAACTCAGTTTCGACGGAAGATTGATTCATTAAAGAACGGCGTAGAGTAGCGCAAAGTCGCCTCGCGACCGGCTCTAATCCGATTGCGAAAATTTTAAATGGCTTCAGTCAATACCAAAGACTTCCCACGCGCGTTTGTCACATGCCGTTCACTACGACACGAGAGTCAGTCCGGAATACTCTTCCCAGATTGAGAAATGTAATTACGAAATAAAGTTGCAGAGTTCTCGATTGCATTATCGATCCGTATTACGGTATTATCGCATTTGCAACTTGTCAAATCGTTTGGACGGCTTCATATGTTTTGTCCATTAATTAAAATATTCATATAAATGAAACAGTTAGCGCTATGTTACTTTTAAAGCTATATGAATAACAATATTCGACTTTTGACTCCAAAACAACATATGTACTCAAATTTTTGTTTCAATATTATGTGACATCAATCATTATTTAATCGCATTAGACTAATTTGATCAGCGATAGCGCTATTTATAGTTGTTTAATTATATTTCGACATTTCGCAGTTAATTAAGCCCTGCACGCTTCAATAAGAATACTAATATTATTGTAATATTATTGTTTTTGCCGTTAATTGATAATCGATTTGTAGATTTAAATTGTTATGCTTTTAATATTTATTTTAATTAAGATTTTTATATTTCAACTTCACTTTTAAATTGACAATGAATTTACATGTATACTTATTTTTTCTCTCATCTCTCTTTATTACTATTAAGCGTATCTTTTTTAAATCGCTTCTTTTTATTTTGAAATTGAAACTACTTGTTGCAATTCTTTCACAATGTCTATTCATGGGTATTCTTTCACGGTACTTAAATAAGAATTTATTCAGTAAGTATTCACCTCGGTATAAGCTTGTCCTCGAGCATACTGGGTAGATCGTCCCCGTCTTCAGTCAGCGCCGCAAAGAAGTCTTGAAACTTGTCTGGGAAATTGCTGGGCGGACAGACGTTCATGGGAAGAACACCACGTTCAGAAACATCCGCGGAAGTTCTCTCGACGGTTTCATGACGATCCGCCACCGTGGACGTTGCCATGTATTCACTAAGAACTTTACAAATTGTTATATGACATATCACCGGCAACTTCTCAGATTTGCCACAAACTCGCGTCTTCTTCCACTCGCACGCAATACGTGTGGTCCTTCGCAGAAATTTCACATTACAATTGCAATCAACGACAGGATTGCTGACGAGACTCGGAAAACAACGAGATCTACATCTCGCAACACACAGACACACACACACACACACACACACACACACACGCGCGCGCGCGCGCGCGCGCGCGCGTTGTTCCACGAAAGGCTCGCGAAAGCCTTGTACAAAGTAGGGTACTACAACTGCTATAATTTGTATTAATTTACAGCCGAGCCAATTTGACACGTGCGACCCTCAACGGACGCGAAATCACGAACGATGTGTGTTTTTAATGGAAATCTTTCGGTCTTGCGCGCCGAGCGATAAAGAGCGGAAATGCAAAGTAGCCGCTTCCACACGCGATACCAATTTGCGCTTTCACTCTCATTCGAAATAAGCTGCTCGTGACGAGGAGCCGAGCGGGACGTTTTTGGATACGCGAATTCGTGATCTACGGATCGAAGCGCGTCATGTTCATCGTTCATCGTTCCCTTCCGACGATCGACTCGCATCACGCGGCGATCCAGGATGCGGGAAAAGAGTACCCCCTCGTTCGCGTGCGACCGCGAACCTTTTTTCACGACGAGGCCCTGGCGAAAACTGAAGCTCGCATGGTTGTTGCACGTAGTTCTGGCTCCGGCACCTTGTTGGACTTGCGCAAGCGTGGTTCACTCCAAAACTCAGTGACCGGGTGAATTCGCGTAACGTCGTAAAAGTGATCGTTTCCCTCTCGTTCGCTCTAGCCGTCGCAATCGTCATGAAGTAGAAAAATGCGTTTTATGGCCGATCGACAATAAAAATGCGAAAGTGAGAAACGAGCGAAAAGTCGCGAAAGAGTCTTAATTTTGCGATCGCGCAAATTTTTGTCTCCTCGTGTAGCGGAAGGAAGCGCGCAGATGTAACATTTTGAGAGATTTTTAGAGAATTTAAAATTATACCTTGATCGCGCAAACGAGAAACGGTAGAATAATTTTCCCATAATTTTCCCAAGGAAAATTATCATTTTACAGTTATCAAGGAGAGCGCGATAACGAAATTGCTGGAACAACCTTCCTCGATTAGATTCATGCTACTTTGGATGCGTGTCGCACGAATGAGAGAGGACATGAAGAGTAATTTGATCAACCTGAAGCTTGTGGTCACGAAACGCGTGTAACGCGATAGAAAACCCGACGATAAAATTAAGGACGTATGCATCGGAGATATTCCGGGGAAGCAATTCTCGTCCAATAATAGACGATTCGATGTAAAGCAGCGAGAACGTTAAAGGCAGAATAGAGATCTAATAAAAGAAAGTCGAGCATCATAAAAAGTAATTGAAAAAGGTATTTGTTCAATTCTAAATCGCACACGAGTTTGAGCCGGCTAAATAACTTTGCACCGAGGAAAATGAAATCTTCAGCTTTCACAAATGTGTCGTTTAGTTTTATATTTGCAGTTTAACAAGGAATTTCTCAAATCCGGGATTGCAAGTAACAAGAATGTCCGTCGTATTTCCTTTTTGAAGCACAAAGAGGAATATGCTTTTGAATTGATTAAAAAGCTCGTTTAGTCTCGAGAGACAGAAAAAGAAAGCTAGAGAAAAACAGACAGAAAGAGGGGAGGGGGGCGCAAAAAGGGAGAAAAAAAGTCGTGAATCTGGAAAGGGAAAAGTAATTGAAGAAGCGTCGTAATAAGGAACATTCTCTTGGTTTCAGCAAAATACGCGTTCCCACATCTTCCTCAATCCTGAAGCGAATAGAAATGAGTTCGGGCTACATGAATGTGCGTGTAAGCGGATGATGAACGATCCAGAATGTAAATTCACGAAATAAGAATGTCCACAAAGTACGCTGACGGAAAAGACGAAGAGCGGCGAAGCTCCAGTTTCGGGGGAGATCGAGCATGGGGTGATTTCTTTTCTTCGTGTTATTACATACTACATGCGAGAATGTCGCTTCTATTCCGAGAATACTACTTTTCACGATATATTCTACGAAGAAACGCGAGGAATTTCGCCGAATAATTTCCACGTAAGAATCTTTCGGATTACCTTTGATGAAAATATCCTATTTCCAACGAGTTAACTTTTTGCTCTCTTTTACGTCAAAGTCTAGAAATCCTGACAAGACATTTAGATGGAGCCAATTTAAATGCTTCGGGAGGCGTAATCCAACACCATATGGCCTTCGGCGCGTAATCTTGAGGATTCGCGAGATCGATTGTTTGCGTAATGGCGTTACAGTGCGGCAACAAAAGGCTGTTCCATTTTCGTGAAAATTATGGGAAAATCAGATATATTAATACACTAATAATTAATATTATTGCAAATGATGTGTAATATATATCCATAGATATTTCGTTGCATAGACGCGTGGTGCAGGCGAGTAAATATTAATATCACTGCGAGAGCACGAGGAGTAAGTTATGTAGGCGGAAATACTAACAGTGTCAACATTTTCCGGCACTGAGCGGCACTGAGTTACGGAATTAATTAGCTTACGAGACATGTTAACATCACGTGTTAGGTCTATCCGTCTTGCATCATACATGTTTTCGATACCTTGGCTATATACTCGATATTCTAACCTGCGGCTCTTAAAATTATAACAGACAGCCTTGTAGATCAGAAATAGTGATGGCGATTGTGCGATATAATAATTGTAACAAAATTCTAACAACTGCAATGGATAATAAGTTGTTACTGCTTTCCCGGGCAAAAGTTAGCTAGTTTCTTTAACTATCTTAAGCGAGAAAATGAGATTTGTCAGTCCATCGTCGAAGAATTTTTCTTCATAAAACTTGAAGAATTCTCTGCAGCCAAAGATTGTAATAAAAGTAAAAAGCTCAAACACAGTTTCCAAATGTAGATTGAAACATACGTACATCATTAATTAACGAAGAATATTCACCGCAAGAGTTTAAATATTTGATTGCAGCGTCCTACAATTATTACAATTCATTGGGAGATGATGGAAATAAAAGCCCTGGAAGGAGAGAGAGAGAGAGAGAGAGAGAGAGAGAGAGAGAGAGAGAGAGAGAGAGAGAGAGAGAGAGAGAGAGCGATTATGGTAGTAGAGACCCAAACGAATGCAGCACGACCTTGTCCGATGCAAGCTTTTTCATTTCGTGATGAGGTCGATTTACACACGTGTAGGGCTACAGAGCTCGGAAACAAAACAAAATACCTCGTGATACGAGCAACAGTTTCCAGGCGGAACATCGATAATACCCGGCTATAGCGAATCGTGGCACACGTTGTCCTAAGCCGAGACTCCTGTCCTCCATAGGAAACGGATTTGTTCCGATTAAATTAATCAATATAGAGGATTTAAACGAATAAATCATCCCGCCTCTGTCATCCCCCCCGAGTTATTTTCCGCTTCGCAAACTTCATATTAATTTTACGAAATTTGTCACTCGCAAGGCAAATTACGTAAAATTATTCTTTTATTATTCTTTTTTTATTCACCGCTAACTAAATTAAAGCGAAATCAAAAATAAAAAAAAAAAAGAAAGAAAACAGACAGTGGTTTTCTGTTTCTGGAGGGAGTTAAATCCACATGAGCGCGTCTGCATGAATTTTCTAAAGGGCAAAGGGAAGACAGCTGTGCGAAAGAAAACGGAGAGATCTTCATTTTTTGCAGATGTCAAAGCTTATAACATCGATATCGCCGATTATATTACGAGAAATTGGATTATGATAATGTGTACTGTGAGAGAAATCGCTTTGCCTCTGGTTGCCTAAGTTTCTTTTACCTTTATCATAACACAACCTTTGCTTATCAACTTCGTCCCCGAAACCTTTGAAGTTTCGAACACGGAATTTCCTCTGTAAACCAAAGTTTAATCCTCTCTCGCTTTAATCCTCCTCTCTTTTCTCCCTCTTCCCTATTTTCTCTTTAATTAATTACTTCCAAAAGATATGTGATGCGGAATATCTGATTATGATAGTGCATCAGAGTTATTTTCAATTCAATTCAGTTCGCTGACTTCTTCCTTCCGTCTTTATACAGAATCTTAGCTTGAATTATCCGTCGCAAGAAGAATATAAAGTTCATTCTCAATCCTCTTAACGTCGCCCGTCAAAACGAGTTCGTTCGGTTGCTCTCTTCTCCCTCTCCCCCTCCCCCCCCCTCCTATTCGCTGCACTTTCGTCGAAAAATTTCGAAACTGTAACTCGTAGTAACAGTTCGCAATATCGACGACAATATGCCATGACACAGAATGACAAAGCCTACACGGTCGTACGTAGGGTGCGTATTCCGGGAACGCGTAATACATACGCATACCTGCACGGCCAAGCTGGTGACAAGCGTGTCACTCGGCTCGGTGATTGGTAGATCGATAGGACTCTTGATTGAGCCAGCGGCCAGTCGCCACCACCGCTGTCGTCTCCGTGATGTCAGCAGCTGCTGGAGAACCCGGCGCGATAAATAAAGGACCGGCTCGGTCGTAAGTGGTGGCGAGGGATGGGGGGGGGGGGCTCCTCTCTAGTCACAGACACCGGTGACCCTTTCGAGAGTTCGCCGAGGCGAAAGAAGACTTTCCGGCCGTGTGAAGACAATGCGCCGATCTATCTCTTCGCTTCTTCTCCACTTTTTTTTTTTTTTTTTTACCTTTTTGCGAGGCCGCGTCAGCGATACATCGCCGGCGATGCAGATAAAGCGCGTCCCGGCGACTTTGTACGAGAGAAGGTGATTTGAGGTTTTGCGATTGAGATCTACGTACGAATACATCAACGTGAAAACTGGATTCAGAGGAGGACGTAGAGATGAGGACGGACGTAATAACGCGGCGGACGTAATAATACGTTGACAGCTGACTCGAAAATTTGACTGACATAATCGTTGGTCCTGCGCTAATCAATTATCACGCCGTTACTTACTCAGCCTCCGTGGCTCATGTGAGGATCTTGGTGATGGGGCAACACCAAGGGAGGATCGAGCAAAGAGCGATTTCGCATTTGCGTACGTGAGAACGTAGCGCGGGATTATAGGCGACATCCGAGGGATGAATCGAGAGATGAAATGAATACAAATGTCACATATATGTCACCGCGTATATTTGTCAATGCAAAGAGGAAGGGATGCGGAGAGGAAGGGATACGAGGAAAACGAGAAGAGGATTTAATCCGGAATTCGTGACGTATATTACATACATCGGATACGAATTCGTAATATGAAGATGTATCACGCGATCATATTCTCCGCTGAACTGCGATGAATGAAAAAGTTCCCCTGTGACATGGCAACGGAATAACTTTCAACGGCCTTGCGAATTGAATTTCAACCGATTACCGGGGGAAAAAGCTTTGTGAAGCCGACGTATCCGGCGAAAACACAGAGGAGCGGCTTGTCTCGCAAAAGCCGAGGAAGCTTTTTCTAGGAAGCTAGATATTTCATCGCAGAGACGACGACGACGACGACGACGACGATGACGACGACGATGACGACGCCGACGATGAAGGCCAAATCGACAACCGCCTACGTATAAAATACGGGATAATAAAAGAGAGGAAAAAGGTAAAAAAAAAAAAAAAGGAAGGAGGCAGTGAAACAGTGAGGCTAAATGCCGCCGTTACTCCACCCACGTTCGAGTGTACAATAAAAATTTATTCACGCGGCCTTCCGACCCGTGCCACGGTGCGTCCCTCGATAAATCCCGACTTTTAAAGTGCCGAAGGGATTTGAATGGGATTTTAAATTGCTGCAGACATGGCTCTTATGATGGCTCCGAGACAGAGACTTGTTCTCCTCGCATGTGTGTACATATTCCGCGGACGCGCGCGGAATTTCACAAATCCGCTGTAAGCATGGCCGCGCACGAACGAGATTAAATCTCTCATTTATGAAGCTCGTTAGTTTTCCATAATAATGCGCCAGATCAAGGACAGGTATGTTAACAAATCGCGGACGCGGCACGCTCCTCTGTGGCAACAATTTCATCATTCCCTCTTTTTAAATATTCTTATTTCAATGAAATTCTTTCGAATCTTTAATTTAGAAGGCTACTTTGCGATAGAACACAATGCGGAGGAATTTCGCACGGAATTGAATTTACTCCGCGCTTTCCATAAAGCAGTCTATAATAAACTTCAAAACTTTAGAAAATGTAATTAAGGAAGGGAGACATATCGCGATATACTGCAGCCTCTGAGTGATCATTAAAATAATGGTAGGTAAAATTCTCGCGTCCTCGTGAAAGAATTAACATTGCGGAGGAAACTGTCACGGGCAGGAAAAGCGACTGTTTCCATTACAGACACGAACGTGTGAAAAGTTCTAATTAAATGGTAATTAAGCGCACAGACGCATTGCTGGGAGGCAGCCGCGAATTGTTGCGTGCCGCGTCTCGACATTCTGAAATTTTAGACGTTTCCCAAATTGTTCCTCAACTGTTACTTTCAGATGCGATTTCTGTGAATTCCAATATTTCCGATACGGATTCTATAAGAACCCCGAGAATTTCAAGAGATCCATTGAATCTCAGGCATCCGCAGATGCCGTTCGTCCATCAGATGCTATTCTCCAAAATTCTTCCTCCAACTTTATTTTTCCCCGCTAAGTGGTGCAACAGAATCACAAGTATTTTTTTTTTTGGGAAAATACTCACGCGGTCTAATTCCGTCTATTGTCAATAGGATTAGATGCCGCTTTGTAAACAGCATTATATCAAATAAATTGTTTTGAAATAAAAGTATTTAGTAGTCACAATGTTGTCAATTGAAATATTGCTATTATTCTAGTAAAATATATGTGTAATCACAAATATTATAAATGAATCACAGAGAGACGATTTGAGCGCGAAATGATCTTGTTTGTGCACCAAAGAAAAGCAGATTGACTCCGGTAATTGGTCCCCATGAATGAGTCGATCTCGGAATAATTGGGCTGTTCGCATTTTTTTCCGACAAATGACACTTATCGCTTTATTTTTGTCGCATTTATAAAACAGAATAAAAATAAACGCAAATGTTATATGTCAACGAGTGTTGGAGAGTATAGCGAATTTGATACGAGAATTGTATACGAGAATTTGTTGCGGTTTTTTTACGCAGCGTTGCACGCGAGAGGTATTGCGATTTGTTACAAAATTCGTAACGAATATTTCTGGATATTTGTTTGACAACGCGTTCAATTTTGTTTTGCTCAAAAGGGCAGTGACGCGCGTGAAAATTAATAATGTTTATACATTTATTTGCCGCTGCCGAGATAGATAGATTTTCGGATCTGTGATATCCCAAATGTAATAGGCGCCGTCGCGCCTCAATGCGACGATGTTAAGCGTTAATATGAAAAACGAGTTCTAAATTTTTTATATCATTAATTTAATATCTCGAGGGTGACCGAAAGTGGTCGCGGCGAACGATCGATAATGGTTATCGCGGTTGTTTCCATGGATACAATTAAGCCGAACTATCCGATGTGTAAGGAAGCTATTCGCGATAATGTGTTTCGTAAACCACTCGTTTGTAATGGGAAAAATGATAACGTCTAAATGATAACGTCTAAATTACAGGGACAAAGATTGTCAGTTTATATCAGTAATAATGGTTCCAGATTAAGCGAGCGCGAACATGAATGGATATCGATGAATGCGAAGTGCCGTCACTGTCGCGTTGTATCGAATACAAAAGTAATTTGTTTATTCGTATTTGTTCGCGCTCGTTTTCTTAGTCTAAATTCGGCTAAATATTTTCAAGAAGTTTTCTAATCAAATATTTTATGCAAGATCTTTGTTAAGGATTTTTAGAATCACTAAATATGATTCTAATTGCAAAATTCCAAAATTTAAAATGGATCTGATATGGCAAGCCGGATTCTAAAAATTAAGAATTAAAAATGCATCAAGTCGTTTATTGCAAATTTTATTTTTACTGAGATCGCTAAATTCAAATATAAAAATGCCAAAATCGAAAGGATAATCTCCAACGAAAAAAAATGTATGTCACAGAACAGACAATTAGAGCTCGCCCTATTAAATCCGCAATTTTAAATTTTGCATTTTTTGCTTAGATTTATTAAATAAAATATTACTACGTACCCAAGTTTCAATAAAAATCAAACGGGCAATTTTGAAAATAAAAAAAATGGGGTGATTTATATATCGGTCACTTTCGCTTAAGGGTTGAGACACACACACACACACACAATTCGAGGTGCATTCGAGAGCTGTCCATCCCGCAAGATATCAACGAGCGAATGCTCGATCGATAGCGGTGGACTAGCACAGAGATGCGTATCATTCCACGTACGCACTATTTGCGTATCCATTATCGGAGTATTATCGGGTACAAACCCCACCAGAATACGGGAAAACTCGTATCATCGCGGAATTTCAATATAACGTATTCCAGTATAACGATCGCTTCGCTGAATCCTTAAGCACTCCGTGACGGATGTGTCAAATCGCGCGCGATTAAAGCCGAATGAATTGGGCTTCACGAGAGAGAAATCCGGCCCATCTGTTTACATTCAGTGCGATACTTCTGTCGAAAAGTTCATTATTGTCGGTCAGTTAACAAACGGAGTACCGTACGTTAACGCGTCCACTTAATAGGAGTTAACGATTTGCACTTCAAAGGCATTTCTCGTTCCCCGTAAATTGCGAGAGTTATAGAGAGCCGTCAGGCATTAAGCGAGATCGTCTGACATTAAGGCCGCGTTTTGAGCCAATTTAGAGATATAAACTCGAATAAGTCCGACACGTCCGATCTCGAGCCGAGCGACTACGGCTGATTACTCCTATTAAAAATATGACCTGCGCTGGTAAGATTAAAGTATCCTCACTCTCATAATTCGAATAAGCAAAAATGCCGCGTTTTAATCGACGTCGTGTAAAATAGCGCGAGCAAAAAAGGGTAATCTATTTATAAAACATTTAAAAGCTCTCGCACGCGCGTTTAGAGATACGTGATCGCTTCGTCGCTTTTTCCCTCCCTGTCCACGGGAACGAGCGTCGATGACTTTGAAATGGAAATTACATTTGGGGTGCAAATACCTCGCTTATTGGAATTCGTTTAAAAGGTCCAATTTTTCGGAAGCCGCGCGATTCATCTGCATAAATTGGTGAGTTAACGCACACCATAATTGTTAACTATATTAATATTTCTCCATAAAGCGATTTATATATTTTGCATCAGTTCGGAGATAGAAAATCATCTTTAATAATCACTCTTAAGAGGTTGTAATTATTTTTAAAAAGGATAGAAAAGGGACAAAAAGAGAGAGATTCAAAAAGCACTTTGCGTGCCTTATTCAATCCCAAACCAAAATATTAATCGGCAAGTTTCGTCCAAGTTTTTGGTAGCGAGCTTCCTTTTGTAATTCCCTTCATCAGCCTTCGTTCCTTAAACTACAATTCAACCAAGTGGTGACTCGTGAAAGAGCGAAAAATCAAGCTTAACACTATGCTTTCCGTCAACTTGCAGAAACTAAAGATATTCACAAGATCACAATAGAAATCACCGAACGAATTTTTGACGCGGAAAACTTTTGGATCGAGAACTCTCGTGGCGAGACCAATATGAGACATATGGTGAGATGAAAACCACGTATCCGAACATCACCGAGATGTACAATATGATTGTACTGTGCAAACGGTGAGCGTTCGCGACAGAAAGGCGTTTGTTACAAGCCGCAGTGCTGCATTATATTCTAGAACAAGGATCGGCAAACTTTTTCTGTAAAATGTCAAATAATAAATATTGCCGGCTTTCAAGTTCAAGAGAGTATATTATGTATAGGTATAACAAGAGAGAAAATAAAAATTTTCATCAAGTTTTTATTAATAAAATTTGAGATATGATAATAGCAGCAAGCTCGAGCCGCACGAAAACTTTTGCTCTAGGAGCTATCCGAAATTGACGGCAATTAATTTCAGAACGAGATCCTTGAAATACCCCGGCCGATACAATTACGGGTTGTGGACGGTCGAACCGAGTATCTGGGGCATTATCGGATACACCGTAGTCATCCCCATAGTTTCCGCACTTGGAATAATCGGGAACTCTCTAATCCTCGCGGTCCACTTGAAAGCGAAGACGTACTTGAAAGCGTCGACATATACGTATTTAGCAGGTCGGTAAAGAAGCGTTGGAGTTAGCCGTGAATTAATGTGGAATTCACTTGTGTTCGCCGGTGTGTTATTGCTATGCGCTTAGAGAGAATCTTCTATAACCGTCCGTAATAATAACAATTACACCAGCATCGCTAAACCAATCGTCAACAAGAATTTCGTGCAATAGAAACAACCGACAACCGAATAGTTCGAGATCCTATATAATACTAATTAATATTAATTAATATTAATCCTTTGTCAAAATGACGCGCTGTGTTTAGCGCGTGGTACTTCGTAGGTATTCGAATCACAGCACGATTTACAATCAATAAACTGTACTTTTGGAATTTCCATAAACTTTTTCAACTAATAAAAATTCTTTAATTCGCAATTTCAAATTTATTGACATATTATATATAAAGTTAAGAATTGAGAATATTTGATTTCCACTATATTTACGAGAAATAGTTTAAACTTTAAAAGATTAATCGCAATTCCGTTCGTTTTAAACGAATTTTCATCATGTACTTTGTCAATGTCAATCAATTATTTTTTCACAGTGCTCGCAGCTTCGGACCTGATCACTTGCATTCTGGTCGCCTTCTCCAGTCTGGCCAGAGGCATTTTTCGTTGCAACAAAGGGTGGCTGGAATTCGACGCGTTCGTTCACTTCCCGATAGGATCTATTACCTCGAACATTACAGTATGGGCCGCGTTAGGGGTGAGCGTCGATAGATTGATAATAGTCTGCAGGTAAAGGCACAGGAATCATAGATTTCTGCCAGATTCGCAAGAGTAAAGGATATTAAGATTCGAGATATACAAGCTTTAACAAAAAGCGCAATATTTTTGACGCAAGGAAAAAACAATTTAACAACATAACAGTTTCCAATTTTCGCAGCATGCCGCGATGTAAACCGCCAAAGTTCTGCAGCCAATATGTAGCACGTAAGCTGATGATCTTCGCCACTTTCTTTGCTACCTTGATCAACATACCGTACTGTTTTATGTACACATACAACGAGAGTGGTGATTTGGTGACGACTAACTTTTTCCACTCACGGTACGTAAGAAGCGACGATCATGTTAACCGCAAAAGGTTTATTCTGGCGCCTATCTTAACAGGCCCCCATCCAATTTCCCAGACTATCTTTAGCCACCCTTAACTCCTCGCTGTAATTGCGATATTATTGTTGATTAATATCTTCTCTCTTAACAGTATTCCCGTTATTCTCCTCGCCTCCAAATTCAATTTTGTTTGAAAGCCTAGATTAAACAGCATCTTGATCTTTGCAGTTGGTTCAATCTTCAAAACTGGCTACAATTTACAATATTTGGCCTGATACCGGCCGTATTTTTGCTTATCGCGAACGCAATCATGTGTTGCTCCGTGAGGAGAGTCCTCATACAAAGGGAGATACTGCTGAAGCGCAAGAACATACGAGAAGGAAATCGCCTGCGGGTAATATATATTTACATCAGCGAGAATCCGCGAACATGTTTGCCGTTCGTTTGTATGATAAGTCTTAAAAGAAGCCACGGATTGCGTTTAATTTAATTCCGTTCCGTTTCTATCATAAGAACGCGGCTTCGAACAGGTCGGACGGGAGAGTTCTCGATCGTAAAAATCAGAAATCAGTTCTAAACTCGTGTCACGTCACTTCAGAATTCCATCCCACTCAGCGGCACAAATGAGCGGTTGTTGTACTTCAACACTTTGGAAACGTCTCAGGATGCGATTTGCATGAAACTCATCCGGGAAACCGAGCGGTATGCGGAAACAGAGTCCCGCGCGAGTCATTGTTGTCTCGCGTAATTGGAAAAGTTTTCCTCAAAAACCGACGATAACGTCGTAGTCGTGTCTTTGCAAGAGCAAATATTAAAACTTCGTCGTCGCTTGGCGCATAGACAAGAGATTGTTTTTATTACAGCTTCGAATAGACAAGTTGATTTGGTTCACTTGAATCACATTGATAATAAATAGCTTCATTTTTTTATTTAACTAATTGTTAATTAAATATACTGCCTTATGAAACGACAAACTTTTAAAAAGAAAAAAAAAAAATAATGTAATAATTTTGGATCTTAATATTAAACTTGAATGCAAATTTTATCTCACAAATACGTGTTTTTTTTTTCCAAAAGGCAGCTTAAAATATCAAAAGCTTTCAAAATAATATCTTATCAATTAATATCGTTTTTTGGTAAATTCAATTTCTATTGACAATAATCAACGAAACGTAATAAGAACAAGTAAAAAGCGAGAGTTTATATTGGAAGCAAGTAAAATACCGACTGTAAAATCTCTGTCACTATTTTAGTCAACAAAATTTTTACTGATGAGATCGAACCTAGCACTAGTACGCAAAATATTCCCAGACATACAACATATGTGTTTTAAAGATGTTTTGCTTTATCTCTTTTATTTCTCATTAATTTGTCATCTATCAGGATCAAGCTCGGTTAACGATCATGCTGGTTGGCATCGTATTTTTGTTCCTTGTGGGCGAATTGCCAACTCATTTGGCGTCGCGGCGAAGCGCCCTGTCTTTGCTTTACGGCGGTGATCCTTCCAAAGTTCACGAGGTCTTCATGGAAAAGTAAGTGGCCGGACATGATATGACGTAATACGACAATTATTAAAAAGGCCTTGAATAAATTAGCATATGTATTATGCTTGAGAAAAACGTTTCTTCTTGTGAAATGCCAATTGTTAAAAAAGGAATAGGAAGAATAATTTTTATGTAGAATTAAAGAAAGAAAAGAGAGGAAAATATTAATTTTCTACCTTTAAAAGCATCTTTAATTTAAATTGAGATAAGGTATTTTATGAGAAATTTCCATTTTCTTTAAATTTTTTACAAAGAATGACGTTTTATATTCTTTATCCAGCATAAAGTTTAATTATGAAAAGATGTAAAATTGAAAAAGTTTTAAACAGAAATTCGTTCCTATTATGATTATTCAAGAAGAACTAAAATCGTTACAATTTTCATTATTTTTTTACCAAAATTTGAAAATCGTTTTGTAAACTCAGTTTATTTCGAGACAACGATGCGATATAATTTCAATTACGCGAGTTGATAAATTAACGTTTCGATACTGCATTTCTTTCTTACTGCATTTCTATTTTCTTATATTCTCTAATGAACGAAAATTTTATAAACTCAGACAACAAGAATTATAATATTTTATCTCTAAATAACAATATAATATAAAGGGACAAAATTTGTAATTTTGCTTTTTGATTTCAATCATATTTTTAAAGAAAAATGCTATTTTAAAATATATTTTAAATCTTTTTCATTGCACGGTATGTGTATTCGTATATTTTTGTGCGTGCAATTTTTTTATCTTTTATGATTGAATTTAATTGGAAAGTATTTAAAATTATGTGTTATTACTTCTTATTATTTACTTTTTATTATTTACTTTTGATAATTTTCTCTGTTATGCATTTTCACAGCTTTCGTATGTGGGCGACTCTTCTTAATGCGTTAGCGAGCTCAACCAATTTCATACTTTATTGCTTGCTAAGCCCCACCTTTCTCATACATTTGAAACGTATGTTACTTCCGGAGCACATTTTAAAAAGAAATTGCACAAAGAAGAGACCGGTAGCTTACTTCCATCAACAATCAGGCTGCAAAGCAAGATGTGAAATATTTGTATTATAATTATGGCGTAACATACCAATAATCAGTAACCCTATTTATCTAGGATTCAGATTTTCATTGAAAATGCAATAAATAAGATAATCACGCAAAGCTACAAACATCGAATTATTCCTTAATAAATAATCTTAAATAGTATTCACATAAATGTGCGAAATACATAAATGTCATGAAATACAAAATCTTTCATTTGTTAATATATTATCTGAGTTTTGTATATATCTTATTTTTATTATATGATAAGCATATTATAATAAAATATTATAATATAATTATAATGTAATTATAATATAATTATAATATTATTATAATATTATAATATAATTGAATAAGATTATATCCTCACCTAGGGTAGTGTATAGTATTTTTTATTTTATTGTTATCTGATCATTTCAGATTTTATATTAAATGGTATTTTACTCTCTGATTAAAATTTAAAAGATTTCAATAAATTTTAAATTTTAAATTTTAAAAGCTTTCAATAGCGCTAGTTATCAATGATCATCAAAACGTCATTGGAAAGTCAAATATCGGTCGTGAAAAAATTATCATGAAAATGTATTAATCATTAGAAAAACCTTTTAGTAATCTTATTTTTGTCATAATAATTGATTCGATTAAAGTGGATAGCTTTAAAATTTGACGTTTTTGCGATGCACATTGCCAAGATCCGCTTTACGATAGTGAAGAGCCGGTTGATACCAAGTAAGAAGAATTCGTTTGTTATCTGATCCCTGATGTTCTCGCAGCTCCTGCAATTGACTTTTCTCTTTAATGGGGATCGACAGGAATACTTCCGACGCCGGTGGCAAACTTGTACGCGATTGTTCTTGCCTTTTGCGGTGCTGTCTTCTGAATAGGTGCCGGGTCAAAAGGTAAGCCAGCTCTATTACGCTCATCACGGAACCACCGAGGCAGAGACCAAAGATACCGCCGAAGGATGCTGAAATAATTCGTCAAATTCAACACAAGTTCGATCGAGTTCAAAAATAAATAATGGCTGGCTGATCGGAATTAAACCTACCGAGGAGTGAATCCCAGCTGAGGATACTGTCCTTGCGATATTCGACATATGATATGTCACCGAAAAATACGTACACAAAAGACACGTTGTTTACATCCAAACCATGCCTACAAGAATACGAGAACAAACTTGTACTTTCGAAAAAGTTAAATAAATAATCGTATGTCATAAAAAAAAAAATCTAAAAGATATAACGAAAAAGATCTCCAGCTCGGAAATTTAAAAAATTATGAACTTTGATAATACATAGAGAATTTTAATCATCTTAATGTCATTTTAATGTCATTTTCGTTTGCTGCTCTTAAGCGAATAAAATCAACCTTTAAATATTGGCTTTTCATTTCCGTTATTATTTACCAATAAAAAAAAAATAGATTTAAATTTTATAAAGTAAACTTATTTCTTTTTAGAAAATGTATTGATTAAAAAATACATCACTTTAAAGAGTTATAAAAAAATATATAAACAAAAATGGGGGAAATATATTTGCCGTGTTACGCTTACATGTCACAAAATCTTTGAAATCTCCGAGTTCGGAATCTTTTCTTGTAAGATCTAAATAAAGTAAAAGTCTTTCTGTTACACGAGCAGACTCACGTTAAATCAGAATCGAATCCAATGTCGTTCATTTTAATATCTTCCGGACTGATGTTGTATAACATATCAGTGCATTGAGGGAGACATTTTCTACAATTCCCAAAATCTGAACTTGATTCTAAATTTTAAAAAATTGCGTTAAAACCTCGCACAAAAAGAAGTTTTGCAGAACAAGTATCTAAAAATTTGACTAGATACAAATCTGAAAATAAAATTTTGTTGAACTATTAAAACAATTATATAGAATACTTATGCATGGCAATATAATACTGCAAAAATTTTTTATATTCTAACAATCGATTTGAATGCCCTATAATTATTTGATGGTCCGATAAAACTACTGTCAAATTTGTATCTGGTCAAATTTTATTTCACAAATTTTATTTTAACAGTACCATTATTTTTTTTATACATATAAAATCAGATATATAGCTATCAGATATATATTTGATTACAATATACATATAATCAATATATTGCGAAATCGTTTTTTTACCTCGGAAATTCAAGAGGCAATTTATATCGGGCAAGAAACATGTTCTCATTCCATCTGTCAATAAAATATTAAAGAATATATAGTTGTGCATAGAGATAACAATTATATTTTAATTATTAGCCATTAAGATTATAATAATTAATAATATTAATATTTAATAATAAGCCAAGTTAAATTTCAAAAATATTTCTTCCTGTTGAATACAAAGTCAAGTTTACATATAAAGATAAAATTGAAATTTAAAATACAGCAACTATAATTAGAAATTATATATATATATATATATATATATTAAATAATTTATAATCTTAGGCACACTCACGCGTCTCCGGATGATAAAACGGAAGACAGCCACATAGACGATACGTGAGCTTCGCTATGCAATCCGATATGCACGATTGATAGCTGTAATGTACCTCGCCTGGTATCTGCATTGTACATTCATTCATATAAGATTATGTGAAACTTGGAATTTTGCGAAAGGTTACAAGTTTGGACAGATGGACGGATTTTCCGTGCTAAACGGAGCTCTTAGCTAATTACCGAAGATATGAACAAAATGTTACCTCGTTGTCGAAGAAGCACAAACGTTGTTGTAGAGGGATGTTCCGCAAACTTTCCATGGCTCTGATGGACGTGCCCGTAACGGATATCGCCAGTACGTGACCAGGCGGCACGGACGCGAGATGTGCACCGATGTCGGGAAAATCGATTGGATCGTGTATCATAACTGAAGCCCCTACGTAAGGGCGCGAGGTTGCCTTGTACATGTCGGGCTCGATGTTCAAGGCAACCGCGAGTCCCACATCACGGCCGCTTCCAGGCGCTTTCTGCAAGAGAGGTTGTTTCATATCATCGTATGTAGTCCCGGAACACGATCGAAATTGACACGACGTCGGACGTTACCAGAATTTCATCCACACCCGGCAAATCATCGAAGGTTTCGTTGAAATTGGTAAAATTAGAAGGCGTGTTATCGGAGGACCTGCAAGATAACAACGTAAACATAAAATAACGCACGTGAATTAAATAATTTTGCATCGAGTTTGATCGAGGGTTTGTTATATTTTTCTAATGAACTTTTTTAAATGAAATCAATGCATGAAAAAAATACCCAGCGAGAAATGACCCATCGAATCGACGTCAATTAGACGTTAATTCAATAATTCATTTCTCTCTGAGTAATTTTATTGACGTATTTAAAAATTTGACCATATATAGATTGGTAAATGATTCTATTGGGTCATCAAAGTAATTATGTAGGACGTTTAAATTGGTTGGATTTAGCTACTTAAGCTTAAAAATAAGAAAATGTAATGAGTCTAAATTTGAATATGGAAATTAAATATGTAAATTTTATTTGAATAATACAAAAACTTTTTCTAGAAAAATAGCGATTTAAAATACAAAAAGCTTTCTATATTTTAAAGATTACTTCTTATTAATTATCATTTTGAGAAAATAAACAAAATCTCATTGATCCTCAGGGAAATCATCATTACTATTTTAGTCAACAAAATTTTTATTGATTATTATCTATTTCATTGATTTAGTTTAAGAAAGTTAATTTTGTATTATAAATAAAATTAGAGAATCAAAATTTTTTGGCAATAATCAAGAGATTTTTTTTTTTTAGATAAAGTAAAGGATATATTAAAAATGTAGCAATATTTTGATTGAAATTTTCTCTGCCATTTTATCAGAAAAATATAACAAATCCTGATATGTCTGCCTCGAAAAGATGATACGCATATATCTGGGAATTACAAATGTTCGATGTTTAGATCGTAATGGGAGTTGAAAGCGCAACAGAAACCCTCCCTGGATTTGATCGTCTTGAAAATCTTCCCACAATCGTGAATTTTACCGATCCAAGCACATCTCAATAATAAGGCGCTGCAAGGCTGCATCAACTGCGAGCAATATTATTAAGTCTTGAAATTTTTTTATTTGCCCAGATAGAATTTCTTCGTAAGGACGTAGATTAATTGTAGAGGAATCACTTCTCACCTGCTCCATGAGCGTTTCGACTGTTACGTCAAGATAATCAAGAACGTCCATCGCGGTCACATTGTCGATCGAGATCTTATCGGGCCGTATCAGCTTCATTAGAGACGAGAAAAATTTATCACTCTCGCTTGCAGTGAATCCATTCTTGTATCTGTCGTGTTGCGTAGAATCAGTCACGGAGGTTTAATTCCGTCGACCCGAAATTAATTAATTAAACTGATTATGAATCGACAAGTCAGACTAGTGCGAAAGATTTGTCGTATTTCATCAAATAAACAAGCAAAAATTTTCAGCAAAACCAAAGCAAAATTTTTCATCAATTTCAATTACTCAGTTCTTTTCATGTGGATAGAAACTTTTTAATCTGATGATTCATTTTTCAAAAAATTTGTTTTATTTAGTAGAAAAAAAAGCAACGAATCTTTTACTGGAAATCTAATATATTAATAGATGATATCTTACAAGTATTTTGCAATAGGATCGGCGTGTGCACGGTAAACCTTATTATTATTACATATGGTGACTCCCGGAAAAGAGACGTCCCATATCGGATTCGACGTATAGATAGTCGTCACTATGGGATTATTCGAATAATTCGCCCACAAGCGCATCATCAATATGACACAGAACACAATGGATGATATGCAAACCTATCAGATATAAAAGTAAGTGATGTTTTTCCGATCAGTCATTGCTGAGCATATTCTTGCGTTATCGAAGTCGTAAAACTCTTACCAGGAACCAAAAGATATTCTCGATTAATGATCCGTTCGAGTTTATGTAACGAAAACCATGCAAGTTTGTATTCTCGCAGTAGACGTAAAACCACCCGTTTAAATATTTTTTCACGCCGTGTGCTATACATTTACGATATCCTATCGCGACATGCAGAACATTGACTCTTATTCATCATAATTACTTATCATCAGAAGAAATAAATATAAAAATAAGTATGACACATTTAATAAATTCAGTATCATTCAGATCTAAATACATCTAAACAAATAAATCGATAAATATTTTATCATAATTTATCACAATATTTTATCATTATTTTAAGAATTTAATTAATTTTTTGATGAGTAATTAAAAAATATATAATTCTTTTTAAAAGTATAATATTCAATAAGTTTCCGTACATTCAAATTTGAATATATCTGAACAAGTTAAATACGCACATTTCATATTCTTATAATTTTGATAAGAATTAAATTAATTAGAAATAAATTATAGATATTAGTAAATAGTTAAAAAGCTATATATTAATTAATAAAACAAAATAATATAGTGATGTCTTACCACGTTTTATTAAATTGTCAAATCTGGATTTCTTATTCCAGTCTGTCTTCATGTTCCCAAAGTTATTGTGTTAATGCTTATGAAAAAATGACAAACTAGCACGTGCCAAGAGAACCATCGAATAACTGAATATATTGTCGGACACGGGCTGTAATTTCTTCGGCGAGTGACTACTCTTCATTTCCCGTCCGATCGCTGCGTGTCATTCAATTTTCTACCAATATCCCTAAGTAAATTCGATGGAATGGCATTAGCCATAAGCTCCAAATAATACTTCATATCTGAACGTACACTCTAATAAATTTCGTTTATTTCCTCGCGAAGGTCGCGAGTTATTTACTCCAATATTGTAATGCTCTATAATTTAAGATTTATTACATTTGACTAGTTTCCCGGTAAGTAATTGGAAAACTCACTTTCATCACTTTCATCTTTGAAAAGTATGACATGTTTGACAAATTCACTGTATGTCTCAATATATTTATAAAAACCTAATGTGAAATATTTCATCTCTTTCGTACAAATTTAATATCAATTAGGCTAATATTCCTGTAAATAATTAAGACATACGTTTATCATTCTTCTTGAAAGTATGACACATTTCATAAATTCAGTATCATACATTCAGATCTAAATACATCTAAACAAATAAATCGATAAATATTTTATCATAATTTATCACAATATTTTATCATTATTTTAAGAATTTAATTAATTTTTTGATGAGTAATTAAAAAATATATAATTCTTTTTAAAAGTATAATATTCAATAAATTTCCGTACATTCAAATTTGAATATATCTGAACAAGTTAAATACGCACATTTCATATCTTATAATTTTGATAAGAATTAAATTAATTAGAAATAAATTAAATGTTGTTTTATCCAAATATCTTTATTTGTAAATGGCACGCAAGAAATCTCAATATGTCTTTTATTATGTCACGATTCAATGTGAGCGCGATGTCAAGAGCCTTAATAAGAATTAATAAGATTAATTTTTTTGGTAATTGGAAATTACTATTGCTCTTTCTGAAAATATTATGCATTCAATAAATTTATCGTATATTTCTAAATATATGTAAACAAGTCCGACACATACGAGAAATATTGTGTATTTTTATTACGATAAAAGTTTGCTCAATCTATCACTAAGTAATTGAAAAATGTATCGCCCTTTCTCAAGATACAATACATATAATTTTATTCATTATTTTATTTGTAAGAATTACTAATATCTATTACATTACAACGTGTAATATCACGAAAGAGACAAGTAAAGTGAGATAAATTTTAGCCGCTGATTTAATGGGATAAAAGAAGCGCATTTATTCTTTGTACTAATTTTATTTGACAAATAAAAAGTATATCTGTTACAAATAATTGTAAACTGTTTATCTTATACGTAATCGTGATACGTACGAGTGTGTAGCACTCTCTCCCTCTCTCTCTCTCTCTCGCTCTCTCTCCCACTTTTGTAATCACACACGTTTTTCTTTCAACCTTCTCGTAATACCAAAAATCCAGTTGTAATAAATCAATTTATACATCTGGCATCGATATTTTATTCATATATGCACACGCATTCGGGATACATACATATTTATACATGCATCCTAACGTACTTACGTCATTCATACATGCGTGCTAATGTGCCTCGTCATAGTGAAATGGGTTACAGTTAATAAGTGTACGTGTATATGTATATGTGTATATGTATGTGTCTATATTTATATGTAGTATTATGAGAGCGTGTATGTATGCGTGTGTATGCATGTGTGTGTGTGTGTGTGTGTGTGTGTGTGTGTGTGTGTGTGTGCGCGTGTGCGCGCGCTAGACGAAAAATACATAACACGCAGCGAAGCTACGCGAAATACAGTTTTGATTTAATTTTATTTGCGGTCTCATTCGAATGCCTATTTGAATGAAGGAAATCGCGATGCTCTTCGCCGTTTGGACATCAGCGATCCGAAATTATTTCGCGAAGCTGTTCGCAGATCGACAGTCGTGACGTTACCTTCAACATTAAAAATCGTTGAACCATTTTACTTGATCTCTATCTTCTTGGAATTATTCAGTGTTGTCTAAGATTTGTACTTAGAATTAAGACATCAAATATTCACACCTATTTTTCTATCTCTTATTCATATCTTTTTGTAGTATGCAATCAACCTCAAAGAAGAGATTAAAATCTGAAATCGTTATAAGTTTTATGTGTATACTTAGAATATAAGTTTACGCATAAAATTTTACTTTTATGCTTGTTATTACATATTCTTGTATTTTTAATAATTGTTATAAAAAAATATTTTAATTAAAAGTATCTTATAATTATTAATCATAAGTTATAATTATATTTTAAACACTGGATTGACACACGTCAAAAACTTCTAACAATCTCAGATTCATTTCTAAGGCCGATTGTCGCATCTATGAAGACAACTATAAAATAGAAGTAAAAAAAAAAAAAAAAAAAAAAATAAAACAAAACAAAAAAACAATAAACGTGAATATTGCGACATTATCAATTCCAAGTCTAAAACTTTACAAAACTGGACAGTACAGAATAATCGACAAAACAAATGTACAAAAGCATGTATTTCGAATAATAGTACTCGTAACTGGACACGCAAAGAGAGAATATTTTTTTCTCTATTCTTCGCATCCGAATTTAAACAATGATGTAAAAGCATAATAACGCTAAAATAAAAAAAATAATTAACAAAGGAGAAAAAAATACTTCAATTCTTTGAGAAATTTCATCAAGGAGACATACAGTCGCGCACGTCCGTCTGTGAACAGCTGACAGAAATCTTGCTGCAAGAGTAAACGAGAGATCTCTGAATCTGTAAGTTCATCGCGCACGCAAATTTACATATGGATCGTGATTTCACTTGACATTTCGTGCCGAATATATCGAGCCTTTTGTGTACCTATGCAAATCCACGCGGGATTATCCCAAATAACAGACTGCGAATGCGTCATTTACTGCCTGCAGGTCGGTACGCTTCCGTTGAATGGACACTCGATTCACGGTCAAGATGCTTAAAAATGCCCTTTATAGGCACCCCGGGAGGGATGACGTTTACTGACCAGACTAAATGTATTTTCAGGGAGAAGGCTGGAGGAGAGAGAGAGAGGAAAGGGGGTATTACGAGTTAACTTGGGGCTGACCATCGGTACGCGGGAAAACTGGAAATGGCTATTAGATTTATCATTACGTTGATCATACTTCTTTTTTTTTTTTTTTCTTATCAGAAAGGTTGTACTGGCTTAATACAGCCTGGCATACATCATGACAATTCAATTCTCCAACGAGTACGCATTTAAAAGTGACGTTGATCACGTCCAGGCGTACTCGCTCGAATATTAAACTGACTATTTAGAGTGGGGTTTTAATGATCACGATCGCTCGAATGGTTGTGACAGCTAAATAATGCTTTTTGTAGTACAATCGCGTTTAATTGCACTTGGAAAGTCATCTACGCGACTGTTACCAAACGTATACACCAAAAGGTACATCCGTTCGAGCAGTCACTTCGCAAGGTTGTTGCTATATAAGTATAAGTATATATTTACAGAGATCATGTTGTATGCCAATCTGGCTGTTTTTGCGATCATACTTTCGTATGAAGACCTCAGCGTAAAGATTTTGCACATCGACGAAGATGATTGTAACGGACTATCTGCTAAAAATATACATGTATAGCAGTGGCAACAGCATCGTAGTCTCAGAACGATCTACGTAATTCGCTCAAATTCACACGTTTCTTTCAAGATTCTGTACAATGTAGAAGAATAATTGCAAGACGCATAAAAAAAAAACCTTGAAAATATACTTCGTTCCATTATCAGAAAACATAATGAAATAATGGCGATTCATTGAGATATCACATCAATATCCAATATAACGGGCTCTGTGGCAGATTTATTGTACGAAACTCACTCTCTTATCACTCTCTAATCCATCTACTCCAAATCGTTCGAGAACGGTTTCCTCTTCACCGATGGTGCCCCCTTAAAGACATACATCTCTTTCATGAAGCCTAAATATTTCTACCCATTATAACGCTAAGAATGCTATGCATTCGCTAGGGGATGAAGGTATGATTAATACAGATTTAGGATAGAATATAATAACGCAAAGGTATTCTTATCAATAATTATATAGTAATAATAATTAATAACTATTATAATAATGCAACGGCAGAAACGGTGTATGCGACAATTAACCAAGAGACAGAGACATCAGAGTGGGTTTTATATACAGTTTCTTTCCGCACGAACATACTTGTCAGTATCATACTTGTCAGTATCATTACTTGTACTTGTTTGTTCCCCGCAAATGTATGTTTGCCTAGTAAAATCTTTCTTTCTTTCTTTCTTTCTTTCTCTCTCTCTCTCGCTCGACCTCTCCGTTCCTTCGACACTGTTGCCCTCGCATTCACTCTATGCGCATTTATTCTTACTTCCATATGATTAGAATTTGTAAAGAATTTATCAAAAAGCTTGGAAAGAAACGTAATGGGAAAAGTGTGCGTTGTCAAGTCTCGATGTTCAGGAGAGTTGTGTCTAAACGGTTTCAAATTGGCTGTTTCGTGCCAGCGTCTCGATTGTTGGCACAATCTATATAATTCAAAATTAAAACACGTCAATTCCCCGTCGGGCGAAAGAGACAAGATCTATAACGATAATAACAAAAGAGAAAAAGAAACATATACGATAATTTCCTGTGAGAATTAGCGCGCATTCAATGTTAAAAAAAAAACGGATCGCTCTTTGGATTTCCTTTAAACAATAAATACTTTTCTCGGGAATGCTAATATTGGGAAACACGGTTGCTTGCCAGTTTGAAACCCCCCGCTGTCATCGATAGTATGTGTGCCTCGCGGTACACGATACAAATAAGAGAATTCTACGCTAAAGAAAGGCCGACATCGAAAACGTTAACAGTACTCGATTCGTGAATCGATTTGCTTTGCAAGCTGTAATAGGCGACTATCATTCTTGAATAGAATCGCCGCATCAAGGTCACGTTAGCATCGACCACAAGCGTTTATCTTCCTGGGAGAGGGTGATTCGCGTGTGGCATGTGGCGTGTATATGTGTTTGGTGTAAATTCTACGAATTATCTTTCCGTGCCCAGCACTCTGCCGGAAGTTGTTGCGCGCGTTTCTGCAGGTGCATGTCAAATGTACTTGTTTCAGGTTCCATTTTCAGTGTTTGTATGTGTTTACCCAAGAAATATTTCTAAAAAAAAGTTATAAAAGCGCATCTTTGGCTCCCCTCTTCCCCGAATACATCTCTCACCACGTTTTAGTAATGATCTGCATTCTCGTGTACGCTGGAACAGAAAACAGAGTTTTTGTTCAGTCAATAAGAATTGACAAAAATAGCATAAAGATAAAAGAATTAAAATGATAATGGCATATCTCTTCTTTATATTACTTTTTCTTACAATAACTTCTAAGAATTTTTTTTCCATAAATTGTTTTTTAAAAATAATTCACAGAGAATTAAATTGAAAGTGCGAAATGATAAAAAAGCATTTTCATATTGCGTAAATAAGATTAATCGTCAATATAAAAAGCCTTAATTTAATGATGAACATGAACGACACTATAAACATACTCAGAATAAATCGCAATGACAACAATGCACTTAAGCCTTAACTGTATTAGTATGCATATTCCAAAAATGAAATCGAGTTACGAAAGTTATCAGGACGCGACTCGAATTTAAATGTTACATCGCTTATCTAGTCGCAACTAATTAGTAATTGCAATCACATCGTTGAAGGAAATGTTATTATTTATTCGTGCGAAATTACAATGCATCGATGAGCAAATTGAACGCAGTGGGAATGTTGTTAGTTCCGAAAGCAGGTCTCAGGCAGAGGCGAAGTCCTTGAGCGCCTTTGTAGGATGATTAGTGATTCCTTGTTACATCGAAAGTAGAACAACAAAATCACTAGTCTTCCATACAACGGTGCTCCATTTTCTCTCACGCTAGATTAGAGATTCCTCCAGCGCGTCGTCCTCCTTCTGTCCGTCTCGACTCCTTCACCTTTGCAAATGTTATATTCACTTTGTTCGTTTGGTTAGTTCGGGTTGTGTTAGTTCCTAGAGATGAAACGAGCTGACGCAATGCAATGGCGGCGATGTCAGTTATAAAGCAGATGAGGTATTATCGCGCGTAATAACGATGCAGGAGAATGTTTTTATATGATTAAACATGTTAGCAGCATAAAATTGAAGAATCTGAATGTCCGTATCACAAATCAATGTCACAGAATAATAATGTACTATAAATCGATTTTATCTCGCACTTACAAATGTGTTTATAAAGTTAACATTACATATATATAGATGGTACATTCTTTCTTTTCTTCAATTTTATTTTAACAATTATTTTTATTGTCATCCAGAGTTTATGCAAAGCTTCGAAAAATCGTAATAAAGTAGTGGAGCGTGAAATGATAATATAAATTACAATGTCATATAAGCTTTACATAACAAAATTGTACAATCAGAAAAACTAACAAAACTGGATTCAAACTCAGAATTCTTTGTTTGTAATATTTGGCATGATCACGACAGCTTCCTTTGATAAATATTCTTAATCTCATATCATTTAATTGGTATTTATATTTCCTATAGAATTCGTATCGCACACATAGAATTATATATGCTTAAATATCATATTATAATATGTTCTTCTATCTTTATTTTATTAATGTAAGTTTTATTATAAATATATAATACCCAATTTTATTAATATAATATAAAGATGATTTTTATAATGTTAACATGAAATAAAAAAAACAATTTTTTTTAATGTTAAATGTGAAAATATATATAATAATTACCTCTGTTGCAGCAGGTACTGGGCCATTTGTATCTGACTGGGAATTCCGGTGATAGTGATGATGCGATCGTTACTGCCAGGCAGTGGCTCGTCTATAGTTATTCCAGCACCACTATCGGATCTGATTTTTCTGATTCTCGCGCCGCCTTTGCCAATTATAGCTCCGGCCAACTGTGTACAAAGATTTTGTAAATCAAATATGTTCTATTTCAACATATGAATTAAGAACAAATATTTTAATCAAAGAAAGCGATTATTATTAATATAACAAAAAGAATTTATAACAATTATTAACACATATTTTTACATATATTTGTAAAAATATAGTGTAAGCAACTTATAGTCAACTTACGTCTTTAGGAATGGTGACTTGTGTACTGGTCTTGTTTCCACTCATGTTGCCCTGGTTGCCTTGATTGTTCCCACCCATAGGTGGACCACCCATTCCTGTATTACCCCCGCCACCACCCAAGCCATTAGGTGCACTTCCTTGCATTCCCCATCCATCACCTATGACAAACGAAACATTAATGAAGATTCGTATTTCTCATAGATATACATAAACTCCTGAATATTTTGATAGTAAACAGATTTAATGGAACATCTTATCAATATCCTGGTTACGGAACCTTCCCTAATATATCTACCGCGATTGAGGATCTCTTTGATTGAATATTAACTGTTTCTTTGATCGTTATTACTTAAGT